>NC_048570.1:29138522-29146022 GCF_013265735.2 Oncorhynchus mykiss | reverse complement strand
CTCTATTTCCTGATGGCACTCTGGGGCTTACAGCAGGGTGTGTGTATGCGTGAGTGTGCTCACTTGCGTGCATGCATGTGTGGCAACATCATATGCATAATATCGCAGTGAATATGCATATCACTGAATATGCATGCGGTCTGTCTGAATGGATGAGCCTTTAGGGGGGTTATGTACTCTACATACACACCACCCCTCATACAGCTTCATTAGGATTTGATTTCATTTAATTATTCCAGTAGTAGAGTAGAATCCCGGGCATGAGGCCTCTCCCCCTGGCTCCCGTAGCTCCTCCCCCTGGTCCCCCTAGGTCCTCCCCCTGGTCCCCCTAGGTCCTCTCCCTGGTCCCCCTAGGTCCTCCCCCTGGTCCCCCTTGGTCCTCCCCCTGGTCCCCCTAGGTCCTCCCCCTTAGTCCCCCTAGGTCCTCCCCCTGGTCCCCCTTGGTCCTCCCCCTAGGTCCTCCCCCTTAGTCCCCCTAGGTCCTCCCCCTGGTCCCCCTTGGTCCTCCCCCTGGTCCCCCTAGGTTCTCCCCCTTAGTCCCCCTAGGTCCTCCCCCTGGTTCCCCAGGGGGAAGGCCTTGGCAGATGGAGAGGCATAAAGGAGGCAGAGGGGAGAGACAGGAGGAGCGAAGCAGAGAGACAGAGAGACAGAGAGGAGGCAGATAGACAGAGAGGAGGCTGAGAGGAAGAGAGAGACAGAGAGGAGACAGAGAGAAGGAGAGAAGCAGAGAGGCAGAGAGGAGGCTGAGAGGAAGAGAGAGACAGAGAGACAGAGAGGAGGCTGAGAGGAAGAAAGAGACAGAGAGACAGAGAGGAGGCTGAGCGGAGCAGAGAGACAGAGAGGAGGAGCGAAGCAGAGAGACAGAGAAGAGGCTGAGAGGAGGAGAGAGGCGGAAAGACAGAGAGGATGCAGAGAGACAGAGAGGAGGCTGAGAGGAGGAAGAGAGGCAGAGAGACAGAGAGGAGGCAGAGAGGAGGAGAGAGGCGGAGAGACAGAGAGGAGGCAGAGAGACAGAGAGGAGGCTGAGAGGAGGAGAGAGGCAGAGAGGAGGCTGAGAGGAGGAGAGAGGCAGAGAGACAGAGAGGAGGCTGAGAGGAGGAGAGAGGCAGAGAGACAGAGAGGAGGCTGAGAGGAGGAGAGAGGCAGAGAGACAGAGAGGAGGCTGAGAGGAGGAGAGCGGCAGAGAGACAGAGAGGAGGCTGAGAAGAGGAGAGAGGCAGAGAGACAGAGAGGAGGCTGAGAGGAGGAGAGAGACAGAGAGGAGGCCAACGGCTGCTCCCCCAGCGCCCCAGCAGAGTGACAGACAGGCCTAATGACACTGCCGGGGGTTCAGCACGTCTCCAACTCATTTTCACAAGTGATTGAAGTTCTCACTGGGTAGCTTTTCATCAGCGCTCAGCAGACAAAAGATGGCTTTTTCTGTGTCATCTTTATATGCGTGTGTGTGTGCGCGCGTGTGTGTGGAAAGGAGTTATGCGAGTGAAACCATTTCCTGGTTATTATCTCTGCAGTGTTGGAGTGTCTGGTGAGGAAGAACGTAAGTAGCTGTATATTTCACCAGCATGTGCAGGTTGTGAAGCTGCTGTACAACAGGTGGGTTGTGGTTACTTGTATGTAATGCAGTATTTCTCTGTAAACACCACAAAACACAAATAGTAGTCCACTGATCCCTGTTTCTGTTTCTGTGCAGTTCTACTGTACTTAGCCTCTTCTACCAGCTCACCGAGAGCAACTCTGTTCAAATATTTTCAGACAAAAGAGGGATCCCATCCCAGCATAGTGCTACCATGTGATTGGGCTCTAGTTCCAGTCCACCTCAGCCTGGTGCTGGGCCAGCCAGATGTGGTATGACTCATGTACTAGATGTTGGTGTTGGCTCGGCTGCACTGCTAGTCCTCCTCACTCCCTCCGCCCACCTCTCCCTCTCTCCCACCCTTTCTCTGCCCCTTTCTCCCCCTCTCCCATCCTTTCTCTGCCCCATTCTCCCTCTCTCCCACCCTTTCTCTGCCCCTTTCTCCCTCTCTCCCATCCTTTCTCTGCCCCATTCTCCCTCTCTCCCACCCTTTCTCTGTCCTCCTCTCCCTCTCTCCCACCCTTTCTCCATCCTCCTCTCCCATCCTTTCTCTGTCCTCCTCTCCCTCTCTCCCACCCTTTCTCCGTCCTCCTCTCCCATCCTTTCTCTGTCCTCCTCTCCCTCTCTCCCACCCTTTCTCTGCCCCATTCTCCCTCTCTCCCATCCTTTCTCTGTCCTCCTCTCCCTTTCTCCCATCCTTTCTCTGTCCTCCTCTCCCTCTCTCCCACCCTTTCTCCAGCCTCCTCTCCCTCTCTCCCATCCTTTCTCTGTCCTCCTCTCCCTCTCTCCCACCCTTTCTCCATCCTCCTCTCCCTCTCTCCCATCCTTTCTCTGTCCTCCTCTCCCTCTCTACCACCTTTTCTCCATCCTCCTCTCCCTCTCTCCCATCCTTTCTCTGTCCTCCTCTCCCTCTCTCCCACCTTTTCTCCGTCCTCCTCTCCCTCTCTCCCATCCTTTCTCTGTCCTCCTCTCCCTCTCTCCCACCCTTTCTCTGCCCCATTCTCCCTCTCTCCCATCCTTTCTCTGTCCTCCTCTCCCTCTCTCCCATCCTTTCTCTGCCCCATTCTCCATCTCTCCCATGCTTTCTCTGCCCCATTCTCCCTCTCTCCCATCCTTTCTCTGTCCTCCTCTCCCTCTCTCCCACCCTTTCTCTGCCCCATTCTCCCTCTCTCCCATCCTTTCTCCATCCTCCTCTCCCTCTCTCCCATCCTTTCTCCATCCTCCTCTCCCTCTCTCCCATCCTTTCTCCATCCTCCTCTCCTTCTCTCTCCTTCTCTCTCCTTCTCTTTGTTCCTCTCCAACCATCCTCTCGTCTAGGGTTGTGACTGTCATGTTATGACTCTTCCAGTTAGTCTTGTCACTCCTTGGGCATGGCTCTGATTTCTACTCTGCTCACACTCGGACATCAAGAAGCCAATCTGACACACAAACATCCATATAGTCACCAAAACAGGAGTAGTATTTTCTCCATCATATTCACCCTGGAATGGGTGAAGTAAATTAAAACAGGGCTTCCAGTGCAGAGTGGTGAAAAAACTCAACTCGAGAGTTTCCTAATCCCAACGCTCCCCCTACTCCTCCTCCCAGACAGCAGACCCTTCACTAAGCAGAGCTGAACTGAGAGTAGAGAGGGAGAGGTAAGCACAGCCAAGTGTTCCTCCTACACTGGCAAATCCCTCTGCTTACATTGCGTGACTTGAACACAACAAGCATTCCAGAAAAATCAGGCCTTTAAATTCCAACACCGTCCCTGCAGAGTGTTTGGTAAACATGTCGCCCCTCTCTTTCTCTCCACGCTTTCGGTCTCCGCCTCTCTCTCCAAACCCTTTCTGTCACTCTTTCTCTCCCCTTTTCTCTCTCTCTCTCTCTCTCTCTCTCTGTCTCTGTCTCTGTCTCTCTCTCTCTCTCTCTCTCTCTCTCTATCTCTCTCTCTGTCTCTCTCTCTCTCTCTCTCTCTCTCTCTCTGTCTCTCTCTGTCTCTCTCTCTCTCTCTCTCTGTCTCTGTCTCTGTCTCTGTCTCTGTCTCTCTCTCTCTGTCTCTGTCTCTGTCACTCTCTCTCTCTCTTTCTCTCTCTCTCTCTCTCTCTCTCTCTCTCTCTCTCTGTCTCTCTCTCTCTCTCTCTCTCTCTCTCTCTCTCTGTCTCTCTCTCTCTCTGTTCTCCCACCTTCTCTGTGTGTCTCTCTCTGAGTGCTATTGTCTGAGCGGTGTAGCTGTGTCTATGGAGACACTGGGGTGTTTAGGAGCCTATAGCAGTTCTAACTCACAGTGTTGCTCTCGTCCTCGGGTGGTTGCCCAACTAAATCTGTGTCTGAAGGGCTGTAAGGGCAATCAATCCCCCACCCCTTAGGACAGGCTGTGGCTCTCTCTGCCAGGGCCCAGGGTCGGGGACCGCAAGGTGGAAATACAATCAGGCCCCCCTGCTAGCAGCCGTTTACCCTCCCTGTCAATCAGAGCCTTGTGGTGCACGCTCACAGCTGGAGCCCGCTGCTCGTAAGCGCCCTGTCTGCTTAAGAGCACCGTTTATCCCCCCACCCTGCCCCCACCCCACAACCTGCAGCCTGCCTCCCCGTCCCCACAGATAGATCTCTCCTCTGCCATTATTGTCGGCTCTCTTTCATCTTCTGTGTCTTTCCCCTTTTCCTGTCCTCCGTGATGAATGAAAGACACCGATGTCACTCCAGTTGCAACGCCCCAGGAACATTTGGCAGCAAAAAGCAAATTAAACGGTTTCTGTGTTTCATCTCTCCCCCCCCCCCAGCCCTTCCTATTTCCTCACTAATCTGGACCCCCCAGTCAGGAGGGAGATGTGTGGTGCATGTGTCTACATGGAATGGAATGTTGCTGGGACTCCTTCTGGGATTGTTCCCCTAGCCTATAGCTGACTACTGGGGAAGCTTACCACACCATGCTCCCCTCGCGCACGTCTTGCTCAGCTCTTCAATCTGCCTCCTGTGAGCAGCTGGTGGTGTTTCTGTTCCTTGGAAGCTGTCTGATAGTACTTTCCTCCTTGATCTGTGTGACCAGTGGCATCGGCTGAGCCCCTGCAGCTCCGAAAGTATTGGGTTAACCTGGTGTGGCTGAGAGGCTGAGGTCATTGAACAGGCAGGTGGCGTGGTGTTAAAGATGTCCATGTAGCTTCCTGTCCCCTACTCCCACTGAGGCAGACAGTGTGCTGTCTGATGGGGTTGCTACTGTACTGTGCTGCAGGGCTCTGGGCTCTGGGCTGTCTCTACAGCCTCAGCCTGCCTGACAACCAGGCCTCGCCAGGCCCGTAATTACATTTGGGGAATAAAGGCACAGAGGGAGAGGGGATTTAAATGGCTCGTCTGTCTGTCTGTCTGTCTGTCTGTCTGTCTGTCTGTCTGCTGAAACCAGCCACAGCCATGTCTCTCTCTCTCTCTCTCTCTCTCTCTCTCTCTCTCTCTCTCTCTCTCTCTCTCTCTCTCTCTCTCTCTCTCTCTCTCTCTCTCTCTCTCTATCTCTCTCCACTGCATGTCATTGGGGATTTATTTACCCCACACTTCAGAGAGAGCACGGACAGAGTCAGTGTCAGACATGTTGGAGTTTGGCTTTTGACTTTAGCCGAGGTTTATCAGAGAGGGTTCTGACTGATGATGCTGTGTGATGGGTGCTGTGCTCAGAGACTGGATGTGAGGCGAGTAGGACTGGTAAGCAGAAGTGCCATGTTAACTCTGAGACGGACACATCTGGATATGAACAATAGTCGTTCTTACAAGGGCCTTGTATCTTAGAGGTGGAAAGGGAATTTACCGCTTGTACCCTTACCTGTCACCAATCTATTTCCTTAACCATCAGAGACCCCATACCTCAGCCCCCCTCCACGCCCAGCACTCTGCAGCCCCCCTCACCGCCCAGCTCTCTGCAGCCCCCCTCCACGCCCAGCACTCTGCAGCCCCCCTCCATTCCCAGCTCTCTGCAGCCCCCCTCCACGCCCAGCTCTCTGCAGCCCCCCTCCACGCCCAGCTCTCTGCAGCCCCCCTCCACGCACAGCTCTCTGCAGCCCCCCTCCACGCCCAGCTCTCTGCGGCTGATTGAGCTGGGACCAAGTGAGTCCGAGGAGGAAAGAGGCCCCAGCGCATTTAAACCTCCCTTCAGCCACGCACTCTGTTTCCTTAGGCCTAGATAAAGTGCTTTTTTAGATGTCACAGAGGAGAGGAAGAAGAAGACAGGACAGGAGAAGACGAGAGATGGATTTGGTTGCGTTTACTGTAAACAACCTTTCCTTCTCTCCTCATCATTTATCCAGAGCTGCACCATCTCTCATGTCCCTCCTCTCTCTCCCTCCTTCTCTTGCTCTCTGCCCCCTCTCTCTCTCCCTCCTTCTCTTGCTCTCTCCCCCCTCTCTCTCAATTCAATTCAAAGGGCTTTATTGGCATGGGAAACATATGATTACATTGCCAAAGCAAATGAAATAGATAATAAACAAAAGTGAAATAAACAATAAAAAATGAACAGTGAACATTACACTCACAAAGCTCCAAAGGAATAGAGGCATTTAAAATGTCATATTATGTATATATACAGTGTTGTAACTATGTGCAAATAGTTAAAGTACAAAAGGGAAAATAAATTAACATAAATATGGGTTGTATTTTCAATGGTGTTTGTTCTTCACTGGTTGCCCTCTCTCTCTCTCTCTCTCTCTCTCTCTCTCTCTCTCTCTCTCTCTCTCTCTCTCTCTCTCTCTCTCTCTCTCTCTGTCTCAATTTCAATTTCAGGGGCTTTATTGAAATGGGAAGCATATGTTTACATTACTAAAGCAAGTGAAATAGATAATACAAATATGAACAGTAAACATTACACTCACACATCATTTCCAGAAGAATTTAAAATGTCATATTATGTCTGTATACAGTGTTGTAACAATGTGCAAATAGTCTCCCCTCCTTTCCCTCCCTCTTGCCCCCCCCCCCTCTCTCCGCACCCCCCCCCCCCCATTCTCTCTCTCTCTCCCCCCTCCCTCTCTCTCTCTGTCTACCTGTCTCCAGACACACTAGCTCTCCCTCGACCTCACCCCTCAAGTCACCATGGGAAAACTCAGTTAAAACAAATGAATCTAAGGGAGTGGTGCCTCTCACAATTTCACTGAGATCTGATTGGGTCTGAGTGTCTGTCTAAACCTATTAAACTTGAGGAGTTTGTTATTGTGGATGGATTTCAGAGAGCTGCATTAAAGCTCTCACTCATGTATCTCAGAGACTGGGGCAGAATAAGAGCCGTATGAATGTACCTGTGGGCCGTCAGTCTTCATTCCTATCACTGTCTGTCTGTCTGTCTGTCTGTCTGTCTGTCTGTCTGTCTGTCTGTCTGTCTGTCTGTCTGTCTGTCTGTCTGTCTGTCTGTCTGTCTCTGTGTCCTGTCTGTCTGTCTGTCTGTCTGTCTGTCTGTCTGTCTGTCTGTCTGTCTGTCTGTCAGCAGTCGGCACTAGGCAGCACTAAGCTACGACATGTTGATCAGGGCCTTCACATCTGACCTACATGTATGCCTCGCTCATCTCCCCCTTTGCCTCTATTTCGCTCCTCTCTATCTCGTTCTCCGTTTCTTTCAAACTCTCTAATTGTCATTCTCTCTGGAGTCTGTACCCTTTTTAGTAATGGAAGAGTATTCTGTAGTTGTGTATGTTAGCCTTGCTTTGTCCTACCGTATTGGGTGACAGGTAATGCTTTCCAGACCTAGTGCGATCGCCATGGTTTCTGTAATGCCCTTGAGTAACCCTGTAGTGTGACGTCCTTGGACTGGTTTCCTGGATGCTTTTAGATGCAGGCTGAGGCCCTGGGTGCTAAATATAGTTCCTTGTTCTGTCTTCAGACCCGGCACGCAGCCATAGCAACTGCTAATTAGCTTTTAATGGATGGATGTGGTAAATTCTGCTTTATATCAACTGTTTCTTACCTTCCCTTATACC
>NC_048570.1:29098522-29136022 GCF_013265735.2 Oncorhynchus mykiss | reverse complement strand
TGGGATTTTTATATTGATTCACTTCCTGAATTAAAATGGGATCGACCCCGGCCCTGAAGATGACCATGATGATGATACTATGATACAAAAAATGTTTTGTTATGAGGGTGGTAGCAAACGTGGTCAAATTGATATTTATTTTGTCTAAATGCCCTAACGAGGGTAACTTACATGGACCACGCTTGGTTTATTGCCCACTGTGAGAATTGCCCCCCACAGAGAGCTGCACACTGCTGTGTGTGGTGAGAGAGAGGGAGCAGTCAGCCACAGCTGTATGTGCCCCCGCTTGGCAGAGCACAGCTTACTGCCTGCATAAAAAGCAGAAGGTTTTGATATGGCAGAGAGGCAGTCATTTGGCTGATATAATGGTGGCTCCCAGAGGATCCATACCAGTGTGCAAACAGAGCGAGGGATGTAGAGAGAGATAGATGGAGAGAGAGAGATGTACAGAGAGAGAGAGAATAAGAGAGAGAGATGTAGAGAGAGATGAAAGAGATGTATATATATATATAGAGAGAGAGATGTAGAGAGAGAGAGATGGGGAGAGAGATGTACAGAGAGAGAGATGTATAGAGTGAGAGATGTAGAGAGAGAGAGGTGTACAGAGAGAAAGAGAGGGAGAGATAGAGAGAGCGATGTAGGGAGAGATGTAGAGAGAGAGATGTAGAGAGAGATAAAGATGTAGAGAGAGAGATGGAGAGAGAGGGGGAGAGAGAGATGTGTAGAGTGAGAGAGAGAGAGATGTACAGAGAGAGAGATGTAGCGAGAGAGAGAAAGATGTAGAGAGAGAGAGAGATGTAGATAGAGAGAGAGATGTACAGAGAGAGAGATGTAGAGAGAGAGAGAGAGAAAGATGTAGATAGAGAGAGAGATGTACAGAGATAGGTATGTAGAGAGAGAGAGATGGAGAGAGAGGGAGAGAGAGATGTACAGAGAGAGAATAAGAGAGAGAGAGAGAGAGATGTAGAGAGAGATGAGAGAGAGAGATGTACAGAGAGAGGGAAATAGATGTATAGAGAGAGAGAGGTAGAGAGAGAGAGATGTAGAGAGAGAGAGATGTAGAGAGGGATGTAGAGAGAGATGTAGAGAGAGAGAGAGGTAGAGAGAGATGTAGAGAGAAAGAGAGATGTAGAAAGAGAGAGATGGGAAGAGAGATGTACAGAGAGAGAGTGAAAGAGAGAGATGTATAGAGAGAGAGAGGTGTACAGAGAGAGAGTGAAAGAGAGAGATGTATAGAGAGAGAGAGGTGTACAGAGAGATAGAGAGAGCGATGTAGAGAGAGATGTAGAGAGAGAGATGTAGAGAGAAAGAGATGGAGAGAGAAAGAGAGATATAGAGAGAGAGAGAGAGATGTGTAGAGTGAGAGAGAGAGATGTAGCGAGAGATGTAGAGAGATGTACAGAGAGAGAGATGTAGCGAGAGAGAGAAAGATGTAGAGAGAGAGAGATGTGTAGAGAGAGAGAGATGTGTAGAGAGAGAGATGTAGAGAGAGAGAGAGAGAGAGAGAGAGCGAAAGATGTAGAGAGAGAGAGATGTAGAGAGAGATGTACAGAGAGAGAAAGATGTAGAGAGAGAGATGTAGCGAGAGAGAGAAAGATGTAGAGAGAGAGAGAGATGTAGATAGAGAGAGAGATGTACAGAGAGAGAGATGTAGAGAGAGAGAGAGAGAGAAAGATGTAGATAGAGAGAGAGATGTACAGAGATAGGTATGTAGAGAGAGAGAGATGGAGAGAGAGGGAGAGAGAGATGTACAGAGAGAGAATAAGAGAGAGAGAGAGAGATGTAGAGAGAGATGAGAGAGAGAGATGTACAGAGAGAGGGAAATAGATGTATAGAGAGAGAGAGGTAGAGAGAGAGAGATGTAGAGAGAGAGAGATGTAGAGAGGGATGTAGAGAGAGATGTAGAGCGAGAGAGAGGTAGAGAGAGATGTAGAGAGAAAGAGAGATGTAGAAAGAGAGAGATGGGAAGAGAGATGTACAGAGAGAGAGTGAAAGAGAGAGATGTATAGAGAGAGAGAGGTGTACAGAGAGAGAGTGAAAGAGAGAGATGTATAGAGAGAGAGAGGTGTACAGAGAGATAGAGAGAGCGATGTAGAGAGAGATGTAGAGAGAGAGATGTAGAGAGAAAGAGATGGAGAGAGAAAGAGAGATATAGAGAGAGAGATGGAGAGAGAGAGATGTGTAGAGTGAGAGAGAGAGATGTAGCGAGAGATGTAGAGAGATGTACAGAGAGAGAGATGTAGCGAGAGAGAGAAAGATGTAGAGAGAGAGAGATGTAGAGAGAGAGAGATGTGTAGAGAGAGAGATGTAGAGAGAGAGAGAGAGAGAGAGAGAGAGAGCGAAAGATGTAGAGAGAGAGAGAGATGTAGAGAGAGAGATGTAGAGAGAGATAGAGAGAGATGTAGAGAGAGAGGCGGGATTGGAGTTGATACTCTTAAAGCCCTCTGAATATTTTACCATTACACAGGTATCATCAGCCTCTCTTTCTCTCTCCCTACCTCTCTCCCCTCTCTCTCTCTCCTTCCTCTCCTCACCCTCTATCAGCCTTGCGGTTCCCTCTCCTTGTTTATTCCAGTTGAGATGTTTCCTTTGTTGTCAGAATGCATCACTGCAGGTGAATTCAGATCTGGAGACATCCTCACCCCTGGGATGTCTCTAGCGTTCTCTTCTCTCATCCTTCAAACACAAACCCCTCTAGCCTTTTATCTACCCCCGTTTTCTAGCCTCCTCTCCTCTCCTCTCCTCTCCTCTCCTCTCCTCTCCTCTCCTCTCCTCTCCTCTCCTCTCCTCTCCTCTCCTCTCCTCTCCTCTCCTATGTAGCAGGCTCCTGGTGCTGCCTGCCTGGATACTGTTCTGTTCTCAGCCTGTTTCTTCTGACTGGTTCCCATCTCATTAAGAGAAACACTTGAGCATACTCCTTTTCACCTTCCTTCTACACAGCCTCTTAATTAGCTGCATAGGAGCGTGTGTGTGTGTGTGTGTGTGTGTGTGTGTGTGTGTGTGTGCGTGTGTGTGTGTGTGTGTGTGTGTGTGTGTGTGTGTGTGTGTGTGTGTGTGTATGTGTGTGTGTAGACTAGGGATGGAGATATTTTTACTCACATGATTCATCATAAACAGTTTCTGATGGGGAAAGTTGTAAAATGCAGACATCGTGACTGGTTACATTTGATATGTAATGGATGTTAAGCAAGTTAATTTTAACATCATTTGTGCTGCGTTCCTATGCGTCCCTATTGAGCAGTGAATGGGCTATCAACCAGATGACTTTTTCTCTGTATTCCCCAAGGTGTCTACAGCATTGTGACGTAGTTTTATGCATTTATGTTGAAGAATACCCGTAAGCGGCTACATTGCGCAACTGGTCACCTGATGGCTCCCAGAGTGATTCTCGCGTAAAATACAGAGGTGGTCCTACTGAAAAACCAATTGTCCCGGTGGATATATTATCGAATAGATATTTGAAAAACACCTTGAGGATTGATTATAAACAACGTTTGCCATGTTTCTGTCGATATTATGGAGCTAATTTGGAATATTTTTCGCCGTTTTCATGACTGCAATTTCCGGGCGATTTCTCAGCCAAACTTGAACCTGGTGGCTTCTTAGTAGGAGAGAGAGAAACAATAACCATTTGTACATTGTTAAAACACTGTATATATATATAATATGACATTTGTAATGTCTTTACTGTTTTGAAACCTCTGTATGTGTAATGTTTACTGTTAATTTTTGTTGTTTTTCACTTTATATATTCACCTTGTATGTTGTCTACCTCACTTGCTTTGGCAATGTTAACACATGTTTCCCATGCCAATAAAGCCCTTGAATTGAATTGAATTGAATTGAGAAACAATGGCCGCATTTGTCCTTTACGCACCAAACACTATGAGAGACTTCAGCTGACCACTGACGCAATGTTGACGTTCAGGCTCATTTTTCAAAATAAGAGCCTGAAACTATGTATTGTGACACTAGACACATTAGGGAAGCCATAGAAAAAGTAATCTGGTTGATAGCCCATTCACTGCTCAATAGGGACGCATAGGAACGCAGAGCCTTCTAAATAAGAGTCCCTTCCTGTTTGGATTTTTCTCAGGCTTACGCCTGCAACATCAGTTCTGTTATACTCACAGACAATATTTTTACAGTTTTGGAAACTTTAGAGTGTTTTCTATCCTAAGCTGTCATTTATATGCATATTCTAGCATCTTGTCCTGACAAAATATCCCGTTTACTAGAGGAACGTTATTTTTCCAAAAATGAAAATACTGCCCCCAAGTCACAAAAGGTTAAAAGACTAATTTGAAAATATTGTACTATATAGGTGTGAAAAGCTCTTACAGACCAACAGCTGTATTGACTCAGGGGTGTGAATACTTATATGAATTTGATATCTGACATTTGCAAAAATGATTTAAAACATGTTTTCACTTTGGCGTTATGGGGTATTATGTGTAGATAGGTGATATTATTATTATTATTATTTTTAAATCTATTTTGAATTCAGACTGTAGTACAACAAAATGTGGAATAAGTCAAGGGGTATGAATACTTTCTGAGTGCACTGTATGTACGTATGTTGACAGTGTGACAGAGATGTTGTTCCCACCTCCTCTATAATGGAATCAGCGGTGGTTTCCGTCTCCTCTGGATCTCACACATAATCCCATTAACAGCACTCTGCTGGAGTGGAGTCTTCCTCTTACCAGCCCAGGCCACCCTCAGTCCACACTATCTGGGACAACGCCTCTAACACCTCCTTGCTCCCTCCATCCCTCCCCTAGTCCCCCTCTCTGCTTTGCTATCTCTGAAACACAGGCGAATCACTGTCCTCGTCATCCCAAATGGCAGCCTATTCCCTAGTTAGTAAACCATTTTTTACCACGGCTACTCATAACGGATGGAGCCATTGACCAGGGCATAACCATATAGAGACTTCCGGCGCCGACAGAGATGGCCGCCTCGCTTCGCGTTCCTAGGAAACTATGCAGTTTTTTTTTTTTTACGTGTTATTTCTTACATTGGTACCCCAGGTCATCTTAGGTTTCATTACATACAGTCGAGAAGAACTACTGAATATAAGATCAGCGTCAACTCACCATCAGTACGACCAAGAATATGTTTTTCGCGACGCGGATCCTGTGTTCTGCCTTACAAACAGGACAACGGAGTGGATCCTATGCAGCGACCCAAAAAAACGACTCCGAAAGAGAGGGAAACGAGGCGGTCTTCTGGTCAGACTCCGGAGACGGGCACACCGTGCACCACTCCCTAGCATTCTTCTTGCCAATATCCAGTCTCTTGACAACAAGGTTGATGAAATCCGAGCAAGGGTAGCATTCCAGAGGGACATCAGAGACTGTAACGTCCTTTGCTTCACTGAAACATGGCTCACTGGAGAGACTCTATCCGAAGCGGTGCAGCCAACGGGTTTCTCCACGCATCGCGCTGACAGAAACAAACATCTTTCTGGTAAGAAGAGGGGCGGGGGCGTATGCCTCATGGCCAACGTGACATGGTGTGATGAAAGAAACATACAGGAACTCAAATCCTTCTGTTCACCTGATTTAGAATTCCTCACAATCAAATGTAGACCGCATTATCTATCAAGAGAATTCTCTTCGATTATAATCACAGCCGTATATATCCCCCCCCAAGCAGACACATCGATGGCTCTGAACAAACTTTATTTAACTCTCTGCAAACTGGAAACGATTTATCCGGAGGCTGCATTCATTGTAGCTGGGGATTTTAACAAGGCTAATCTGAAAACAAGACTCCCTAAATTTTATCAGCATATCGATTGCGCAACCAGGGGTGGAAAGACCTTGGATCATTGTTACTCTAACTTCCGCGACGCATATAAGGCCCTGCCCCGCCCCCCTTTCGGAAAAGCTGACCACGACTCCATTTTGTTGATCCCTGCCTACAGACAGAAACTAAAACAAGAGGCTCCCACGCTGAGGTCTGTCCAACGCTGGTCCGACCAAGCTGACTCCACACTCCAAGACTGCTTCCATCACGTGGACTGGGAGATGTTTCGTATTGCGTCAGATAACAACATTGACGAATACGCTGATTCGGTGTGCGAGTTCATTAGAACGTGCGTTGAAGATGTCGTTCCCATAGCAACGATTAAAACATTCCCTAACCAGAAACCGTGGATTGCTGGCAGCATTCGTGTGAAACTGAAAGCACGAACCACTGCTTTTAATCTGGGCAAGGTGTCTGGTAACATGACCGAATACAAACAGTGCAGCTATTCCCTCCGCAAGGCTATCAAACAAGCTAAGCGCCAGTACAGAGACAAAGTAGAATCTCAATTCAACGGCTCAGACACAAGAGGCATGTGGCAGGGTCTACAGTCAATCACGGACTACAGGAAGAAATCCAGCCCAGTCACGGACCAGGATGTCTTGCTCCCAGGCAGACTAAATAACTTTTTTGCCCGCTTTGAGGACAATACAGTGCCACTGACACGGCCTGCAACGAAAACATACGGTCTCTCCTTCACTGCAGCCGAGGTGAGTAAGACATTTAAACGTGTTAACCCTCGCAAGGCTGCAGGCCCAGACGGCATCCCCAGCCGCGCCCTCAGAGCATGCGCAGACCAGCTGGCCGGTGTGTTTACGGACATATTCAATCAATCCCTATACCAGTCTGCTGTTCCCACATGCTTCAAGAGGGCCACCATTGTTCCTGTTCCCAAGAAAGCTAAACGACTACCACCCCGTAGCACTCACATCCGTCATCATGAAGTGCTTTGAGAGACTAGTCAAGGACCATATCACCTCCACCCTACCTTTTTTTTTATTTCACCTTTATTTAACCAGGTAGGCTAGTTGAGAACAAGTTCTCATTTGCAACTGCGACCTGGCCAAGATAAGGCATAGCAGTGTGAACAGACAACACAGAGTTACACATGGAGTAAACAATTAACAAGTCAATAACACAGTAGAAAAAAGGGGAGTCTATATATACATTGTGTGCAAAAGGCATGAGAAGGTAGGCAAATAATTACAATTATGCAGATTAACACTGGAGTGATAAATGATCAGATGGTTATGTACAGGTAGAGATATTGGTGTGCAAAAGAGCAGAAAAATAAATAAATAAAAACAGTATGGGGATGAGGTAGGTGAAAATGGGTGGGCTATTTACCAATAGACTATGTACAGCTGCAGCGATCGGTTAGCTGCTCAGATAGCAGATGTTTGAAGTTGGTGAGGGAGATAAAAGTCTCCAACTTCAGCGATTTTTGCAATTCGTTCCAGTCACAGGCAGCAGAGAACTGGAACGAAAGGCGGCCAAATGAGGTGTTGGCTTTAGGGATGATCAGTGAGATACACCTGCTGGAGCGCGTGCTACGGATGGGTGTTGCCATCGTAACCAGTGAACTGAGATAAGGCGGAGCTTTACCTAGCATGGACTTGTAGATGACCTGGAGCCAGTGGGTCTGGCGACGAATATGTAGCGAGGGCCAGCCGACTAGAGCATACAAGTCGCAGTGGTGGGTGGTATAAGGTGCTTTAGTGACAAAACGGATGGCACTGTGATAAACTGCATCCAGTTTGCTGAGTAGAGTGTTGGAAGCAATTTTGTAGATGACCTGACACCCTAGACCCACTCCAATTTGCTTACCGCCCAAATAGGTCCACAGACGATGCAATCTCAACCACACTGCACACTGCCCTAACCCATCTGGACAAGAGGAATACCTATGTGAGAATGCTGTTCATCGACTACAGCTCGGCATTCAACACCATAGTACCCTCCAAGCTCGTCATCAAGCTCGAGACCCTGGGTCTCGACCCCGCCCTGTGCAACTGGGTACTGGACATCCTGACGGGCCGCCCCTAGGTGGTGAGGGTATGCAACAGCATCTCCTCCCCGCTGATCCTCAACACTGGGGCCCCACAAGGGTGCGTTCTGAGCCCTATCCTGTACTCTCTGTTTACCCCAACGACTGCGTGGCAATGCACGCCTCCAACTCAATCATCAAGTTTGCGGACGACACAACAGTGGTAGGCTTGATTACCAACAACGACGAGACGGCCTACAGGGAGGAGGTGAGGGCCCTCGGAGTGTGGTGTCAGGAAAATAACCTCACACTCAACGTCAACAAAACTAAGGAGATGATTGTGGACTTCAGGAAACAGCAGAGGGAACACCCCCCTATCCACATCGATGGAACAGTAGTGGAGAGGGTAGCAAGTTTTAAGTTCCTCGGCATACACATCACAGACAAACTGAATTGGTCCACTCACACAGACAGCATCGTGAAGAAGGCGCAGCAGCGCCTCTTCAACCTCAGGAGGCTGAAGAAATTTGGCTTGTCACCAAAAGCACTCACAAACTTCTACAGATGCACAATCGAGAGCATCCTGGCGGGCTGTATGGCAACTGCACCGCCCTCAACCGTAAGGCTCTCCAGAGGGTAGTGAGGTCTGCACAACGCATCACCGGGGGCAAACTACCTGCCCTCCAGGACACCTACACCACCCGATGTCACAGGAAGGCCATAAAGATCATCAAGGACATCAACCACCCGAGCCACTGCCTGTTCACCCTACTATCATCCAGAAGGCGAGGTCAGTACAGGTGCATCAAAGCTGGGACCGAGAGACTGAAAAACAGCTTCTATCTCAAGGCCATCAGACTGTAAAACAGCCACCACTAACACTGAGTGGCTGCTGCCAACACACTGACACTGACTCAACTCCAGCCACTTTAATAATGGGAATTGATGGGAAATGATGTAAATATATCACTAGCCACTTTAAACAATGCTACCTTATATAATGTTACTTACCCTACATTATTCATCTCATATGCATACGTATATACTGTACTCTATATCATCGACTGTATCCTTATGTAATACATGTATCACTAGCCACTTTGTTTACATACTCATCTCATTTGTACATACTGTACTCGATACCATCTACTGTATCTTGCCTATGCTGCTCTGTACCATCACTCATTCATATATCCTTATGTACATATTCTTTATCCCCTTACACTGTGTACAAGACAGTAGTTTTGGAATTGTTAGTTAGATTACTTGTTATTACTGCATTGTCGGAACTAGAAGCACAAGCATTTCGCTACACTCGCATTAACATCTGCTAACCATGTGTATGTGACAAATACAATAAAATGTGATTTGATTTGATGTACTTCCTATCTATTAACCTGTCGGCCAGCAGTATGGTTTGATGGGTATTGCCAAAATACCAGTGACCAATTTGTTTTGGCTGTACTTTCACTTGTCTACTGACTGTTGCTGGGTGTGTGTTTTACAGGAACAGCTGTAGAATGGACCCGGTTGTGTCAGTAAAACATGTTGTTATTGTTGTTGTTGTTGGCCGTCATCAGGGATGTACTACTGTTGGTATGAATGAGACCGTGTCAGTGAAGATGGCTGTCAGTAAACACAGACAGCTTAGCAGTCTAATCATCATAGCAACGGGCAGCCATGGGCCTTCCAGAGGTAGAGCTCTGTGGAAACAGTTTAGTCTGAGCAGCGGGTGGCAGGTTGTGCAGTGAGCCATGCCTTAGTTTGTCTATTTGTGTGTGCTCAGGAGGAGGTAGCATGAGTGGCAGACTCTCCCCTACTGCCTCGTGGGCTGTAATCAAACCACTCAGGTTCCCATGGAAACCACCTCCATCCTATCAGCACTGCTGCTAGGCGATGGTGAAGATGATTATGGTGGTTGTTGCAGTTGGGGTTGTAGTTAGCAGTGTCCTGGGGTCCTGAGAGGTTGACGCATACTCCCTGTCACAGCGGAAAAGCAACGTTTAACCACTCATTAAACACAGCAGAGCAGCGTAGGTTATTACTGGCAAGGAAATGAACTACACTTACTAGGGGCCCAGTGTCACAGAGTTCACCAGACCCAGCGACCAGGAACAGAAGTGTTACTGCAGCATGACATTAAAAGGTCATTACAGACGATGCATGACCTCTATCATGTGGTATAAAAAAAAGCAATTTCTCTAATGTGTTGCACTATATTAACATCCACCGCTCATTGGATTCGCCTGACACTGGAGTAGCAGCCAGCCAGGCATTTTGAAACCCCGTACTTGTCTGAGTTCTAAAAATGGAATTGTGTTGTTTAGCCAAGCCGTTCTGATTAAGATGTCATCTCTGCCCTCTTGAGCTCCCACACCCCCGCCCCTCCCTCAGGGGGCTGCACCAGTTTACCTTTCATTAGGGGACCCTCTGTGCAAAACGTGTTTGCTGATAAGAGCCAGCAGTTTATCAACAGTTTATAAAGGCTGACGTTTGGATTAATCAAATCGGCACACATCCGGAGAAGGGTCAGACTCTGTAAACACAATCAGATCTGACTCCACAGATGGAATGAGCGAGGTGGGGGGAAGGGAGGGAGGGTGGGTGGGAGGGAGGGAGGGAGGGAGGGAGGGAGGTAGGGAGGGTAAGTAAAGAAATGGAATAGAATTAGCAAAGTCACCTTTGCAGAAATCAAATGTTTCGAGGAGATGTTTGCTTCCTGGGCTGCTGGGTGATTTCAGTCAGTCTACATGAGCAGTGTTGAGGGAGGGCTGTAGTCACAACTGGCTGTAGAATGGGTCCTACGTCTGTCTACCTGTCCATCCGTCTGTCCCCAAGCCTAGCAGAGCACCTCTACAGTGACAGGCAAGACTGGCTCCTCACTATCTCCCATCAACTCTCTATCTGGGGAGAAAATGCGGCATTGCAGTCTCACTTTAGAGGGACACTGATCACAAGCACAACTCATCTCAACTGTGGAGAGAGGTTTCTCTCTCTCTCTCTGTCTCTGTCTCTGTCTCTGTCTCTCTCTCTCTCTCTCTCTCTCTCTCTCTCTCTCTCTCTCTCTCTCTCTCTCTCTCTCTCTCTCTCTCTCTCTCTCTCTCTCTCTCTCTCTCTCTCTCTCTCTCTCTCTCTCTCTCCCCCTCTGTCCTCGCCTCACTCATTTTCCAAGACACATGGAGAGCAGAGGATTCCGCTCGGTTTCTCTGCTCACAGAGTGGAAGTTGGAGTTGAAGAGATGGAGCTGAGCGGAGCTTCAAACAGCACATGTAATTGAGCAGACCTAGATAGGCTATCCGGGAACATGAAACAGCAACAGTTGTGACGGGAGGTAATTGCCTCCTTGGGCCGGTATAATGTCTTGTCGAGGCTTTAAAGTCCTTATGTCTGCAGGTAATAGGTTCCAGGCATCAGCAGTCATGTGAAATGTAAGAAAGATAGCACTGCTGTGTGCGTGTGTGTGTTTGGGAAAGAGAAAATATGGAAGATAGAAAATGTGTATGTGTGTTCCAGCGTCTGTGTGCTAGTGGGAGTGGGAGTGTGTTCCAGCGTCTGTGTGCTAGGGGGAGTGGGAGTGTGTTCCAGCGTCTGTGTGCTAGTGGGAGTGGGAGTGTGTTCCAGCGTCTGTGTGCTAGTGGGAGTGGGAGTGTGTTCCAGTGTCTGTGTGCTAGTGGGAGTGGGAGTGTGTTCCAGCATCTGTGTGCTAGTTGGAGTGGGAGTGTGTTCCAGTGTCTGTGTGCTAGTGGGAGTGGGAGTGTGTTCCAGCGTCTGTGTGCTAGTTGGAGTGGGAGTGTGTTCCAGCATCTGTGTGCTAGTTGGAGTGGGAGTGTGTTCCAGTGTCTGTGTGCTAGTGGGAGTGGGAGTGTGTTCCAGCATCTGTGTGCTAGTTGGAGTGGGAGTGTGTTCCAGCATCTGTGTGCTAGTTGGAGTGGGAGTGTGTTCCAGTGTCTGTGTGCTAGTGGGAGTGGGAGTGTGTTCCAGCGTCTGTGTGCTAGTTGGAGTGGGAGTGTGTTCCAGCATCTGTGTGCTAGTTGGAGTGGGAGTGTGTTCCAGTGTCTGTGTGCTAGTGGGAGTGGGAGTGTGTTCCAGCATCTGTGTGCTAGTTGGAGTGGGAGTGTGTTCCAGCATCTGTGTGCTAGTTGGAGTGGGAGAAAGTATTTTACGGTATAGATTTTTTTCTTAGGTTCTGCATTATTTTTTATTAATTCATGCAATGTTTTCATTATATGTTTTGGAGCAGAGGTGCAGTGAAACTCTCTCTCTCTGTCTCTCCGTGGGAGCAGGAATTACCCCCACATTTCTTCTGTAAATTACTTCTTGTGGTGTGGAATTCTGTATCTTGATTTAAAAGCGCAGTGTTTTTCTGTAATACATTAAAGTGGATGAACTTGTGCCATGGCATTTATACATGACGGACTGTTTTTTCAGATGTGTTGACATAAACATACAATAGTAACCTTGGCACTGTTGAGTCACATGCCTTTTGATGATAAACAGCACAGAATGAAGGCTCAGAAAACAACACAGAATGAAGGTTCAGAAAACAACACAGAATGAAGGCTCAGAAAACAACACAGAATGAAGGCTCAGAAAACAACACAGAATGAAGGCTCAGAAAACAACACAGAATGAAGGCTCAGAAAACAACACAGAATAAAGGCTCAGAAAACAACACAGAATGAAGGCTCAGAAAACAACACAGAATGAAGGCTCAGAAAACAACACAGAATGAAGGCTCAGAAAACAACACAGAATGAAGACTCAGAAAACAACACAGAATGAAGGCTCAGAAAACAACAAATGAAGGCTCCAAGCATGTAACTCCAAGCATCCCTGTCAGTGTAACTACAAGCATCCCTGTCAGTGTAACTCCAAGCATCCCTGTCAGTGTAACTCCAAGCATCCCTGTCAGTGTAACTCCAAGCATCCCTGTCAGTGTAACTCCAAGCATCCCTGTCAGTGTAACTCCAAGCATGTCACAGAGGCTCCTACGCAGGCAGAAAAATCAAGCAGAGTTGTGGCCTTAATTGTCAGGGTTTTTGTCCTCTTCCCTGACCCCCGTCCAACCTACTCCAGTCCCCTCCCGTTCTGTAAGACACAGAGACACAGAGACACAAAGAGAGAGAGCGAGAGAGAGAGAGAGAGAGAGAGAGGGGGAGACCTCAGGAAGGAGATGTGTTATTATCTGGCCCTCTCCTCTGCGATTAATGGAACATCTGTCCACACAAAAACAGCCGCCCCCAATTCCCAGCAGTTTACTCTCTATATAAACAGCTAATAAGCCTACAGTGAGTGCGTCACTTAGGGGGTCAGGCCTGCAGACCACTCCACTTTACTGCATACCCTACACTTTATATTACACTTCATATTGATGCAGGTGGATGGGGGTGAGAGGAGAAATGTCCCGTTGAGACGATAGATAAGAATATGCTACAATATATTCCCAGCATCAGCCCTCCTGATAGAGAAGTGTTGCCAGTGGTGAATAGATGAGGAGAATCAGTCAGTCAGTCAGTGGGTCTGTTTCCCTCCCACAGCTGAAGAGTGAAGCTAAGCCCCTCTCCTCTTCCGCTGATTAACTGGCTCTTTGTTCCATTGTTGGTGGCGTGCTCCATGAAGCAGATTGCAGTGGGCAAACTGTCAGCTTTAAAACAAGCCTACCGCTGTGCTAATCTGCATCAGGGTTTCACCCCCCTCCCCCCAGATCACAAGAAAGGAAGCAAAGCATTTTTGGTTTGTTGTTTGGTCCCTAAAGCAATATTGCTTCAAATATAATTTTTGTTATATACTTTGGGGAATGGGATGTTGAGGGATGTTGAGGGGTGTTGAGGGACGGAGAGGGGTGCTGAGGGACGGAGAGGGGTGTTGAGGGACGGAGAGGGATGTTGAGGGACGGAGAGGGATGTTGAGGGACAGAAAAGGGGTGTTGAGGGATGTTGAGGGGTGTTGAGGGACGGAGAGGGGTGTTGAGGGACGGAGAGGGATGTTGAGGGACAGAAAAGGGGTGTTGAGGGATGGAGAGAGGTGTTGAGGGACGGAGAGGGGTGTTGAGGGACAGAAAAGGGGTGTTGAGGGGTGTTGAGGGGTGTTGAGGGACGGAGAGGGGTGTTGAGGGACGGAGAGGGGTGTTGAGGGATAGAAAAGGGGTGTTGAGGGACGGAGTGGGATGTTGAGGGACAGAAAAAGGGTGTTGAGGGATGGAGAGGGGTGTTGAGGGACGGAGATGGGGTGTTGAGGGACAGAGAGGGGTGTTGAGGGATGGAGAGGGGTGTTGAGGGATGAAGAGGGGTGTTGTCAAATGAAGATAGGGGTGTTGAGGGATGGAGAATGGTGTTGAGGGATGGAGAGGGGTGTTTAGGGATGGAGAGGGGTGTTGAGGGGTGTTTTCAAATGAAGATAGGTGTGTTGAGGGATGGAGAGGGGTGTTGAGGGGTGTTTTCAAATGAAGATAGGTGTGTTGAGGGGTGTTGAGGAATGGAGAACGGTGTTGAGGGATGGAGAACGGTGTTGAGGGATGGAGAACGGTGTTGAGGGATGGAGAGGGATGGAGAGGGGTGTTGAGGGGTGTTTTCAAATGAAGATAGGTGTGTTGAGGGATGGAGAGGGGTGTTGAAAGATGGAGAGGGGTGTTTGAGATGCAAAAGCAACCAACTCAGTTAAATGTGGGTCAATTTCACAAATCTTTTTTACTATGTGACCTTAATTACTTGCCTGACGTTTGTCTGCCTGTGTTCTCTCTGTGCCTCCAGGCAGCTTCTATGGCCCTGAGCAGCCTGGGTCATGTGTACACAGCCATCGGGGACTACCCTAATGCCCTGGCCAGCCACAAGCAGTGTGTCCTACTGGCCAAGCAGTCCAAGGACCAGCTGTCGGAGGCACGAGAGCTGGGCAACATGGGCGCCGTCTACATCGCCATGGGCGACTTTGAAAACGCTGTCCAATGTCACGAGCAGCACCTGGGCATCGCCAAGGCCCTGACCAGCAAGAGGGAGGAGGCCCGTGCCTACAGCAACCTGGGCAGTGCCTATCACTACCACCGTAACTTTGACAAGGCCATGTCCTACCACACCCATGTGCTGGAGCTGGCCCAGGAGCTGGAGGAGCAGCCTATAGAGATGAGGGCGTACGCTGGACTGGGGCACGCTGCACGCTGCATGCAGGACCTGGAGAGAGCCAAGCAGTACCACCAACAGCAGCTGGCCATCGCTGAGGGCCTGAAGGACAGAGCTGCAGAGGGAAGAGCCTCCTCCAACCTGGGTACGTAACAACACAGAGGGGTAGTCTGTGGTGGGTGGGTCAGGAGACTGGGCTGGGGATGGCATCATATCTATCTATAACATCTTCATTTTTCGGTTTATTTTCAAACATGACTCACAAAGAATATTTCTAGTTTAGTACCGTGTTATTATGCTTCCCCTTAGATTGGCCTCTAGGCCTGTCCCTGGCATTTCAGGTCAATGTACAGCGCAGTCCCTCATGTTGTGGGCTTCCCTTTTCTGATGAGCATGTGAGTTCCTCTTTTTGGCCCCGTCCATCCTACAGGATGAGGAACCACCTGGTTTTTAGACAGTTAGTCTGGTAGATGGTAGAAGGAAGGCAGTCCCAGACAGGTGGAGGGAGGTTGGCTTTGTGTTTGCTCCAGCCCGGCAGTGTGGAGTTTTACCCAGGTCACTGACCTGCAGAAGAGCCGGGATGCTTCCTCACAAGGAGCTTGGCAGGATGTGATGGGAACAGGCTAGAATAGCAGTGTAGAGGTCATGTTTTGCCAGTGAGAGAGACAATGCGTGGAGGTGGAGGCAGCATCAGTATTCTCTCTGTATTTTAGCACCGGCTGTGCCAAATAGCAGACTTTGATGGTGGGGTGATATCTGCATTCCTCTCATGTTGTTATTCTCTGCTCCTGCTTTTTCCTCTGCTTGTTGTGGGTTCCAGGTACTACTACAGTATATCACTAGTAAGTATGTTTACCTGTCTCTGCTTGTTGTGGGTTCCAGGTACTACTATATCACTAGTACCTGTTTACCTGTCTCTGCTTGTTGTGGGTTCCAGGTACTACTATATCACTAGTACCTGTTTACCTGTCTCTGCTTGTTGTGGGTTCCAGGTACTACTATATCAATAGTACCTGTTTACCTGTCTCTGCTTGTTGTGGGTTCCAGGTACTACTATATCAATAGTACCTGTTTACCTGTCTCTGCTTGTTGTGGGTTCCAGGTACTACCATATCAATAGTACCTGTTTACCTGTCTCTGCTTGTTGTGGGTTCCAGGTACTACTATATCAGTAGTACCTGTTTACCTGTCTCTGCTTGTTGTGGGTTCCAGGTACTACCATATCAATAGTACCTGTTTACCTGTCTCTGCTTATTGTGGGTTCCAGGTGCTACCATATCAATAGTACCTGTTTACCTGTCTCTGCTTGTTGTGGGTTCCAGGTACTACTATATCACTAGTACCTGTTTACCTGTCTCTGCTTGTTGTTGGTTCCAGGTACTACTATATCACTAGTACCTGTTTACCTGTCTCTGCTTGTTGTGGGTTCCAGGTACTACTATATCACTAGTACCTGTTTACCTGTCTCTGCTTGTTGTGGGTTCCAGGTACTACTATATCACTAGTACCTGTTTACCTGTCTCTGCTTGTTGTGGGTTCCAGGTACTACTATATCACTAGTACCTGTTTACCTGTCTCTGCTTGTTGTTGGTTCCAGGTACTACCATATCAATAGTACCTGTTTACCTGTCTCTGCTTATTGTGGGTTCCAGGTACTACTATATCACTAGTACCTGTTTACCTGTCTCTGCTTGTTGTTGGTTCCAGGTACTACCATATCAATAGTACCTGTTTACCTGTCTCTGCTTGTTGTGGGTTCCAGGTACTACCATATCAATAGTACCTGTTTACCTGTCTCTGCTTATTGTGGGTTCCAGGTACTACTATATCACTAGTACCTGTTTACCTGTCTCTGGGTATATCCACATTCATATTTACTGATAGTTACCTGACCTAGCTCTTGCTGTCAATTTTTTTATTGGATGTTCTTTATCACAACCTTGTTTTAAGTGTTTAAATGTTGTTTAAAATGGAGCCCTACATAGTGACTGGTGTGAGAACAAAGGCCATTGAAAAACAGTAGTCAGCTAAATGTGTTGCTATAACTCCAGTCCAGGTTCAGGTCTACTACTGTTACGTAGATTTACTGCAGTGTTGCGTGATACACGATACCTCTGCCTGGTCAGGGAGCTGTGATGTGATTGGTCAGGACAGGAGTCTCTGCATGGGCCCAGAGCAGAGCAGAGGAGACAGACAGCCTCGGTGACTGAGTTATCACTGGCTGGGATGTGCTAGAGTGATGGAACACTAACATATAACTATCACACTGTCACAGGAGAAAAGAAGCCCATAAAACCCCTTTACATCTTTCATGGGAACTCTCTGCACATTAATACCCACGCTGTTCTGTTCCGTTCTGTTCTGCTCCCCCCCCCCACTGGCAAGGACTTAATCAAATCTAGCAAATGAATCCTAGTGCCGTAGATAATTCAAATATAGATAAGTAGAAAAGACAGACGGGGGGGGGGGGGGGGGGGGGGTTAAGTCTATAAGATCAGGCCTTTTGATTGGAGCTCAAATGTAATTATTGTCCCCTTTTCAAAGCCCTAGTCATCTGACGATCAAAACCTGCAGAAATAAAATGATTAGCAATGCAACCTTTACAATGCAGGGCTAACATAATGAGAAAGCATACGTAGCTCTATGGTTATTCAACACCAGCAGAGGGAGAGCTGGGCCATATGGACAACAATCCATATAGAGATAAATTGCCTGAATTTATGTGATAACAATACATATATAACATTAATGTGCACCAGTTTTTTTTATCCTTTAAACTACTCCTACTAGTTTGATGGTTGTAGCCATCAAATTGTCCTATTAACAATCACCCATATTAGCAAACTTGTTTCATTTCAAACTTCACATTTCTCCAGTATAGGCAACTTGTCCTAATGAACGATATCAGAAAAAGGCCTGCGATAACTGATAGGCATGGTCAATGTCGATGTCGATCATTTTCGGTTTATCGTCACAGCTCTAAGGAGAGGTCTACGACATAGCACATTCAGTTGTATTTGAGTCCGGCCATTACAATATGTAGTAGGTTGGTGGCATGGCTTACGACAGCCATCAAGACAACATGTAGTAGGTTGGTGGCATGGCTTACGACAGCCATCAAGACAACATGTAGTAGGTTGGTGGCATGGCTTACGACAGCCATCAAGACAACATGTAGTAGGTTGGTGGCATCGCTTACGACAGCCATCAAGACAACATGTAGTAGGTTGGTGGCATGGCTTACGACAGCCATCAAGACAATATGTAGTAGGTTGGTGGCATCGCTTACGACAGCCATCAAGACAACATGTAGTAGGTTGGTGGCATGGCTTACGACAGCCATCAAGACAATATGTAGTAGGTTGGTGGCATGGCTTACGACAGCCATCAAGACAACATGTAGTAGGTTGGTGGCATGGCTTACGACAGCCATCAAGACAACATGTAGTAGGTTGGTGGCATGGCTTACGACAGCCATCAAGACAACATGTAGTAGGTTGGTGGCATGGCTTACGACAGCCATCAAGACAATATGTAGTAGGTTGGTGGCATGGCTTACGACAGCCATCAAGACAACATGTAGTAGGTTGGTGGCATGGCTTACGACAGCCATCAAGACAACATGTAGTAGGTTGGTGGCATGGCTTACGACAGCCATCAAGACAACATGTAGTAGGTTGGTGGCATGGCTTACGACAGCCATCAAGACAATATGTAGTAGGTTGGTGGCATGGCTTACGACAGCCATCAAGACAGTTGTAAAGCTGAATCTAATGGACAACTAAGAGATGTAATAGTTATCCTCAGAAGAGAGAGCGTGGAAATAGGGAACAAGACCAGCATAACACCTGTCATGACTGTCCTGACCAGGTCAGGTTACAGGAGACCACAACCCTACAGATTATCTCTCAACCCCAACAGAGGAGGAGAGATCTAGGGGTCTGAAGATGTGGGGGGTTTTATGACACCTCACGCCCCTGGTAAATCTCAGGCCACAGACAAATTCCTTTGTCCTGTTACTATGGAGAACCAGCCTCAGAACATTAATTTAACATGAAATAAAGGGACTTTGGAACAATGGTTTCCGTCAGCCACAATGGTGTTGATGATAGATGGAATATGAAAATGTATGTCATTTTTGTTTTGTTATTAAAGGTTAATAGATGACGTTATTACGAAAACATTGTAATGTGAAGAGTTTTCCTAGTATATGTTTGATGTTTATACATTGTATGTTGTATGGAAAATATCCAAATCAAAGAGAATGTTTTGGGGAAAATAAAATGTTAAGTTAGTTGTCTAAAATTGGATTTGAATAAAATCTAGACCTTGCCTCATTAACTTGGTACGCCCAGAGAATTGCCCTAAAGGCGGTTACGCCCACTTCTGACCCAAGGGTATAAAACCTGTGAGTATAGAATTTACGACAAGACTACGTGACCCCAGCTGCAGCAAGGTCTAAAAAGTCAACAAACCCAGAACGCAACGCAAGTTTGAGGACAAAGAAATTATTTTCTACCCAAGCTACGGATGAGTAGCTGTGTCTAAGCGGGGGAATTCAAGTCGAACCACCTAGCCTCCATCTCCCATCGAATCGTGGTATCTAAAGGGTTTCATTCCTATGCTGTGAGCTCTGAGCTACAGAGCTGTCTGTCCTCAGAAGACCACTTCCAGAGCAAAGGGTGAGGAAACAGACTCCTAAGCCAAAAAGGACACTGACATCGGGAGGACGAACGGAGAGGTGCGCCGGAGTAGTGCGTCATCGAACAGCTGAACGGTCCACGCAGAGAATCCTCAGAGATCATCCCCACGTAATTACATCATTATATTCTGACCCATAAGAGCGGCAGTTTGGGGCAAGGCTAGGGTTAGAATAGCATAGCTGACAAATTCACCCAAATGTATATTTCTCTTGTGTACTTTCTTTTTTCTCTCTCTTTTGAAATCCCCTTTGTGGATAACACGCGCCATAGTGTGTTGGCTTCTTATATTAAGTTCTAATCAATAGCCTATAATGTGTTTTGTCTATGTGTATCTTTTATCATAATTTTTGCTTTTTAGTAAATAAATATTCAACTAAGATTGGTGTGGTCTGAACTCATTGGTGAGACCCGGGTCCGTGCAGAGTCACGGGCTATACGACGTTCAGAACGAGATTGTAGAGGTGACTGGTTAATTAGCGGCTGTTGTAAAATCGATATTCTGATATTCTTTGAGTTCATTTGGGAAATAGAAACTCAATAAAAACTAGTTTTCCCATGGTGCCCCAGGTTAATGAGTTAATAACTGCTTGATTCAGTTAATCACGCAATTAGAAACTTTAATCATTCGATGAACAACAGTCGTCACATTAACTAATACAACGTCACGACACACCCAACCAGTGGTTGGTTCCATCTCTGAATATTCAGAAAGGTGTCCTGATTACTCGTGGTCGTAAACAGGGCCGCTAGCGAGTAAAGTTTAGTCCCACCAGTAACAGCAAGAATACATCTGTAATGAACACGATGTGAGACAGAGGGCTGGTTTCAAGCGCAGAACGCAGCAGGTGTTTATTGTAAAGGACCACAGGAGGTGGCAGGTAGCTGGGTCCAGGGGCTGGCAGAAGGTCATACACAGGGGGTCCAAAAAGGCAACAGTACAGGCAGGGTTGTCCGGGAGATCAGGCAATAGGTTGACAACAGGAAATTCGATAGGCTAAAGTACAGGCAGGGAATAGGTAAAAGGCATCGTTAGTGAGGCAGGCAAAAGCTATCATACACGGGAGGAGTAAATTACGGGGGAAACCAGCGCTCCAAATATAGAACTGTGTCACAAAACAAACAATACATCACAATGATGGGGTGTGAAGAACTGAACTAAATAGTGTGTTATAATGACATATAGGTGTCGGAACAGGTGATCAGAATTCAGGTGATTGAGATCTGGAAAGTGAGCTGCGTTCAGGGGATCTATGTGTTTTGAGAGTGTGAGCTGGAGAGTGAGCTGCGTTCAGGGGATCTACGTGTTTGAGAGTGTGAGCTGGAAAGTGGGCTGGAGAGTGAGCTGCGTTCAGGGGATCTACGTGTTTGAGTGTGAGTTGGAAAGTGGGCTGGAGAGTGAGCTGCATTCAGGGGATCTACGTGTTTGAGAGTGTGAGTTGGAAAGTGGGCTGGAGAGTGAGCTGCGTTCAGGGGATCTACGTGTTTGAGAGTGTGAGCTGGAAAGTGGGCTGGAGAGTGAGCTGCGTTCAGGGGATCTACGTGTTTGAGAGTGTGAGTTGGAAAGTGGGCTGGAGAGTGAGCTGCGTTCAGGGGATCTACGTGTTTGAGAGTGTGAGCTGGAAAGTGGGCTGGAGAGTGAGCTGCGTTCAGGGGATCTACGTGTTTGAGAGTGTGAGCTGGAAAGTGGGCTGGAGAGTGAGCTGCGTTCAGGGGATCTACGTGTTTGAGAGTGTGAGTTGGAAAGTGGGCTGGAGAGTGAGCTGCGTTCAGGGGATCTATGTGTTTGAGAGTGTGAGCTGGAAAGTGGGCTGGAGAGTGAGCTGCGTTCAGGGGATCTACGTGTTTGAGAGTGTGAGCTGGAAAGTGGGCTGGAGAGTGAGCTGCGTTCAGGGGATCTACGTGTTTGAGAGTGTGAGCTGGAAAGTGGGCTGGAGAGTGAGCTGCGTTCAGGGGATCTACGTGTTTGAGAGTGTGAGTTGGAAAGTGGGCTGGAGAGTGAGCTGCGTTCAGGGGATCTACGTGTTTGAGAGTGTGAGCTGGAAAGTGGGCTGGAGAGTGAGCTGCGTTCAGGGGATCTACGTGTTTGAGAGTGTGAGCTGGAAAGTGGGCTGGAGAGTGAGCTGCGTTCAGGGGATCTATGTGTTTGAGAGTGTGAGTTGGAAAGTGGGCTGGAGAGTGAGCTGCGTTCAGGGGATCTACGTGTTTGAGAGTGTGAGCTGGAAAGTGGGCTGGAGAGTGAGCTGCGTTCAGGGGATCTACGTGTTTGAGAGTGTGAGCTGGAAAGTGGTCTGGAGAGTGAGCTGCGTTCAGGGGATCTATGTGTTTGAGAGTGTGAGTTGGAAAGTGGGCTAGAGAGTGAGCTGCGTTCAGGGGATCTATGTGTTTGAGAGTGTGAGCTGGAAAGTGGGCTGGAGAGTGAGCTGCGTTCAGGGGATCTACGTGTTTGAGAGTGTGAGTTGGAAAGTGGGCTGGAGAGTGAGCTGCGTTCAGGGGATCTATGTGTTTGAGAGTGTGAGTTGGAAAGTGGGCTGGAGAGTGAGCTGCGTTCAGGGGATCTATGTGTTTGAGAGTGTGAGTTGGAAGCAGACGTTACATCAGCAGCAACAATACTTCAAATTCCATGACACAATAATTACAGTGTATTTGATGTACTGTCAAAAACCCACAGCTGGTGACAAAACCAGAGCACAATGGATAGGAGGAGGAGGAGGAGGAGGAGGAGGAGGAGGAGGAGGAGGAGAGTGGGCCTGTTGCTCCGTACTGCCAAGGACAAGCTGCAGTGCTTCATGGCGATGGCTGGGAGGGAGGCCCAGCGGAGTGTTAGGGGATTGTGTTGATGTCTCTACCTCTTGTTTCTCCATTCCCCTCTCCTTCGCTCTACCTGACAGTGCCTCTAACTCTCTCTTTCCCCCTCACCCCTAGTGATTGTATTCTGAGGCTGTGAGGCTCCAAGTAATTGATAATGACTTGATGAATCGCTTAATTACCTTTAATAGCCAAGAGCTGAATAATGTAGATAACAGAGAATTAAGTGGTTAAAAAAAGACATACTTTCTCTGATTCCAGTGTTGTTGTTTGTGGTGATGGTGGTGGGGGGAATGTTGTTGTTGCCTTGTCATTCCCCCCACATACTCTAGCCAACTTGACATACTGTAGCTTACTGTACAATCCTCTTGCTTTGAAGCACCACCATGCAGAGATAAAACATGTTGCACAGAAAACGAGAAGACATGATCAAGTGTAAGATTAACAAGCGTAAGAGAGGAGAAGAATAGCAGTGTGGTGTAGCGAGGGGTGGAAAGTATTTTTTCACCCAGATCTTTTATTCAGCCCTCAGCTCTTCTCTGATGATCTATGTTGATGTGGGGAGGGTGGAGCGGCACCTGTCATGGCTTAGAGGTAACATGTAGCCAGCTAGCACTGCTCAGCACAGCGACTGTAACATGTAGTCAGCTAGCTCTGCTCAGCACAGAGACTGTAACATGTAGCCAGCTAGCTCTGCTCAGCACAGCGACTGTAACATGTAGCCAGCTAGCACTGCTCAGCACAGCGACTGTAACATGTAGCCAGCTAGCTCTGCTCAGCACAGCGACTGTAACATGTAGCCAGCTAGCACTGCTCAGCACAGCGACTGTAACATGTAGCCAGCTAGCTCTGCTCAGCACAGCGACTGTAACATGTAGTCAGCTAGCTCTGCTCAGCACAGCGACTGTAACATGTAGCCAGCTAGCTCTGCTCAGCACAGCGACTGTAACATGTAGCCAGCTAGCTCTGCTCAGCACAGCGACTGTAACATGTAGTCAGCTAGCTCTGCTCAGCACAGCGACTGTAGCATGTAGCCATCTAGCTCTGCTCAGCACAGCGACTGTAGCATTTAGCCAGCTAGCTCTGCTCAGCACAGCGACTGTAGCATTTAGCCAGCTAGCTCTGCTCAGCACAACGACTGTAACATGTAGCCAGCTAGCTCTGCTCAGCACAGCGACTGTAGCATGTAGCCAGCTGGCTCTGCTCAGCACAGCGTCTGTAACATGTAGCCAGCTAGCTCTGCTCAGCACAGCGACTGTAGCATGTAGCCAGCTAGCTCTGCTCAGCACAGCGTCTGTAACATGTAGCCAGCTAGCTCTGCTCAGCACAGCGACTGTAACATGCTTTATTACTGAGGTGGTTTGGCTGACTGAGGCCCAGTGGTGACAGGAGCCTTGGCTCAGTGCACGCTGACCTATAAAAGAGATGAAAATGATGCTTTCCAGACTCTATTTATTAGTCAGTAACTGGCTAACTTACCCCCTAGTCAGCGTTATTTATCTCAGGGAGGACTGGAGTTATGGCTTTTGCATTTAACTCACATTTCAAATCAACATCAAAATCAAATCAAATTGTATTGGTCACATACACATGGTTGGCAGATGTTAATGCGAGTGTAGCGAAATGCTTGGGCTGCTAGTTCCGTAATATCTAACAAGTAATCTAACAATTCCCCAACAACTACCTAATACACACAAATCTAATGGGGTGAATGAGAATATATACATATAAATATATGGATGAGGGATGACCGAGTGGCATTGGCAAGATACAATAGATGGTATAGGATACAGTATATACATATGAGATGAGTAATGTAAGATATGTAAACATTATTAAAGTGGCATTGTTTAAAGTGACTAGTGAGTCTATGTAGGCAGCAGCATCTCTGAGTTAGTGATTGCTGTTTAACAGTCTGATGGCCTTGAGATAGAACTGAGAGACTGAAAAACAGCTTCTATCTTTGATGCACCTGTACTGACCTCACCTTCTGGATGGTAGCGGGGTGAACAGGCAGTGGCTCGGGTGTTGTCTTTGATGATCTTTTTGGCCTTCCTGTGACATCGGGTGCTGTAGGTGTCCTGGAGGGCAGGTAGTTTGCCCCCTGTGATGCGTTGTGCAGACTGCACCACTCTCTTGAGAGCCTTGCGGTTGAGGGCGGTGCAGTTGCCGTACCAGGCGGTGATACAACCCGACAGGATGCTCTCAATTGTGCACCTGTAAAAGTTTGTCAGATTTCTTCAGCCTCCTGTCTGTGTGGATGGATCATTTCAGTTTGTCTGTGATGTGTACGCCGAATAACTTTCCACCTTCTACACTACTGTCCATTCGATGTAGATAGGGTGGTGCTCCCTCTGCTGTTTCCTGATGTCCACGGTCATCTCCTTTGTTTTGTTGACGTTGAATGAGAGGTTATTTTCCTGACACCACACTGAGTGCCCTCAACTCCTCCCTGTAGGCTGTCTCGTCGTTGTTGGTAATCAAGCCCACTACATTTCTGTTATTCATGAAACAGAATCTAAATTGCAATATTTTCTCCTGCAATTCACTTCAAAGAGATTTTTAATAAGTTTGTTTGGAAGCTATTTTTTACCCTTCTCTCCCTCTCTTCTCTCTCTCTATTCTCTCCCTCTCCTCTCTCCCTCCTCTCTTTCTTTTTCTAACCCACTACTCATTGTTTTGTTTTTTTCATCTAAAAAAGTCATTAGAAATGGCGACTCCATCAGTTAACAGAGCCGGAGGTAACAGTTTTAATTAAGCTATCACTTTCCTTGTTTTCACCCTGGTTCCCAGAGGACCTCTTAATGCTGAGACAAAGCTAAATCAAACAGGAAACATAACAAAACAACAGCACACCCACTGGGCACACACTGGTTGAATCAACGTTGTTTCCACATAATTTCAATGAAATTACATTGAACCAATGTGGAATAGACATTGAATTGACGTCTGTGCCCAGTGGGCAGAGTCCAACAAAACAGAGCTATAAAGAACACTGTTCTGGGTGTACTACTCACTGGGGCAGGAGAGATTCAGGGGGAGAGAGAGAGAGAAACTGAGTTGAAATGGCTTTAGGCCTTTCCTAGTATACTCTCCCTAAGCCCAACATGAAAAGTCTTCTGTGGAGTCCTGCAGGGTTTGGCTATATGGCTCACACAGGAACACAGCCATGTGGTCTGGAGCTGACAGCAGACTGAGGCAGTCAGGGAGGGAGGGATCTCAGGTTGGTTGTCGTTGGAAACAGCCTAGTGTTTTTAAAAGGAGGGAGGGGAGAAGGCAGGAGCAGGAGGGCAGCGGCTGGATTTACAGAGGAATTTATCCAGCCTAATGGAACAGGCAGAGTGAATGGAATAATGCATAGGGAAGGAGACAGGTAGTGAGGGAAACCAAACATAAAATGTGCATTTATCCTGTTGAGGTGACATCTCAAGCTTTTTCTTCAGGATCATTAGTGCCAACAGGGCCGTGCTGTTAATGTTCCACAGGTACATATATCCTGCTATGCCCCTGGTTCAGGGCACACAGACAGGAATGGAAAATCTAGTTACTGTACTGTGTACGGAGGGGGGGGGGGGGGGGGGGGGTTGAAGTGATTACATTGTTACATTGGATGCCATTCTCCTCCTCCTCTTCTGGAGAGTTCCTAGTGTAGCAGATCTGTGCTGCTTGGCCCACTGTCATGTTCATGGAAAAGCAGCAGTTAGTTCCCCCTCTCCATGGCCCCCTTCAGCCTAGTCTCATGGCAGAAGACAATGCCAAATACTGGACTGGAAGCCTGCTCCAACATTCTCCCACATTCCCACCTTCCACGTATAGCGTTTGTGCTGTATGTGTTTATTTTTGAATCCATTCACCATGTCACTATTAACTCAAACAACACAGAAACAGCATTATTCTTTCCTTAGCCCATCCACAGCTTCAACATGGAATTTGAAGTCTTCACAAAACGGAAGTAACAGAGGTTTCGCTGTGGTTAAGCAGGGTTAGGTGTAACAGTCCTGAAGGATAATGACGGGTCAGCTGGAGAGAGCGGAGAGGAAGCCAGCCCAGCTGGGCCTGCAGGCAGGCAGAGGCGTGGAGGGGTGCAGCGGCCTGTCTGTGTGTGCTTGTGTTGGCAGGCATCCCACTCAGCACACATCCATCTATCCATCCCCCTTTCTTTTTATCTTCCACCTTCCTGTCTCTCTCAGCGTGTCTGTCAGGCCGTGGGAGATGTCTGTGTTTGTGAGTGAGGATTTGGTACCTAAGCCTAAACCCAGACCCCCACTCCACCCCACCCCACCCCACTCAGTACCTTGCCTGCCTTCTCTGCCTCAGCTCTCTACCGCCCCCCACAGGTCTCAACACACACAGCACTCAGTGTTAATGTCTAGAAAGCAATTATGCATCTGCTTTTTTACACTCTAACCACTTTAAATTGGTCCTGCAATTTTCTAGACCATTAATTTGTACATAACAATTGAAAATGTTGTTTTTTATTCATTCTTCAGGTCCTTGTGTTGACACAGTGTTGGGCTAACTGAAATATGAATGGAGGGTAGGCTAGAGTTTGGATTCTAGGGCAGGGCCGATGGCTGCTTGGTGATTGGCCATCTTTCTTCTACCCCTGGTATCACCCCGGCACAGTGGCAGAGACTCCATTGTTGCTGAAATCCTCTTAGCTGGGCAGAGCAGAGCAGCAGAGAGGCAGCTAGCAGACAGCTCCACAGTGCTGTGGACCTCCACACACAGCACAGAATGACACAGTGATTTAGTAAGAACAAGACACCATCCCTCAAAGTCATCACTGCAGCATTTCCCTCTCACACTGTGCGCCTGTGTAATGCAAAGTGACAACGCATCGCCCGCCTTTTAATGTCTTTTGATACGGGGTAGTGAATGGGATAAAGTAGGTGTGTGTGTGGCGAGTGAGGGATATTTTGCTTGTTGTTTGATCCCTCTTTTTCACAGTCATTGTGCTCACTGTGCAGATGGAAATGATGGAGCTGCAGACTCATATAAGCTCTGGGGTTTAGTTTATGTACTGTATGCAACATAACAAACCTTATTGTGCGGTCTGAGTGAATTGCATGGCCATAACAGGGGTCCACAGGAGTCAATCCCTCCTCTCTCTTAGAATTTTTTGATGGGGTCATTTGAAATCAGTGTATCATCTACCACTACCCCTTTCTTATCCAGCTGTCCAGCCAATCACCATCATTCCCCCATCATTTACCACCTGATGCCCAAAACATGCTGTCCTCTTACAATTTGGCAATTCGGAGATTGTTTTCTGACCCCTTGTGTGGCCCCCGGCATAGTCTTAGGTCCTCATCTCTTCCGGCTCCAGGTGTAGCTCCAGCGCCAAACTCACTGGGATGGGGTGGCGTGGTGTGGGCTGGCCTGGTGTGGGGCTGGGATGGGGTGGGCTGGCCTGGTGTGGGGCTGGGGTGTTGTGGGCTGGGGTGGGGTGGGCTGAGGTGGGGTGGGGGTGGGGCTGGGGGTTTGGTGGGCTGGGGTGGGGGTGGGGCTACGGCCTGGGCTCTGTCCTTGATATGTGAGGTGCCAATGTCAGTCTACTGTAACTTTAGGACATGCAATGACAAAGCCTATTCTTCCTACCATTTGTCATTATAAAAGTGTTAGTAACAGTTTATCAATTCTTTATACAGTATGTTACTTATCCATATTGTATTCCTTCTGGCAATCTGTACAAAGAATTATACTGTCTCTTGTTTGTTTTGTCTGTAGTATGCTTAGCATGTTCATTCCTTCAGGTGTTGACCTGGTGGTTACTGCGCCAGGTAAGGCTATGGCACTTTAATCTTGAGACAGAAATACACAGAAACAATCAAGCTGGACTACTGATCCACCTCATCTGAAGGCTTTCCTTCTGTGAGGGAACTGTGGGTAAATTATCACAAAGGTGAGCCCATCTATGGATTGGGGTTATGCCGCTATCTATGGGCTAGGCAAATCAATTACATTTTTTGAATAGGTTCTTTTTTATGCTGCCATCCAATCCCATTTCCTTGATACCTGGATTTATACATCTTGAGCTGTTCTTGTCTAATGATGTTCTGTATTATGTCATTCTGTATTATGTTTCATGTTCTGTGTGGACCCCAGGAAGAGTAGCTACTGCTTTTCCAACAGCTAATGGGGATCCTAATAAAATACCAAACACCCCTTCCTTCACCTGACACCCAAAGTTAGCTTTCTAGCACAGCTTAGTTTAAAGCATTGAGCTTCCTCTTCTATTCCTTGAAATCTGTCTGCCTAAAAAAGTGACGCCTCAGAGGAGCCTGATACTGTGTAAACAAAATATGCAAACCCAGTGGGCCAACTATAGACCAACAGACCAACAGAGCCCCTGTTACCTCGTCCAGCCTGATTTCATAGACTCGCTGTAACATAGTAAATGTAAATCTGGGACACTCAAATTAGTATAATATGTTATGTTTGGTATGGTTACGTAAGACAGACGGTCACTTAAGGCACAAATGAAAGTACGGTGGTTGATTGGGGTGGATGGGTAGGCATATAATGCGGACGTCTAGAAACCCAAAGGTTACGTGTTCCAATCTCAGAATTTTAGCTAATTAGAAACTTTGCAAGCATGTTAGACAACCCTAACCTTAACCCTTAGCCTAGCTAACTTTTGCCACCTAGCTAACGTTAGCCCTGAGTCCAGGTTAGCTAGTAAGGCAGGTTAGCTAGTAAGACGAGGCTGAACCAATTGTGTGCCGCCTCATTGATCTCCCGGTCGCGACCGGCTGCGACAGTGTCCGGGATCAAACCCGGGTCTGTAGTGATGCCTCTAGCTCTGCGATGCAATGCCTTAGACCGCTGCGCCACTCGGGAGGCCCATGAAAGGCTTTTAACTGAACAAACAACTCTAATGAGCTCCACATCTATAGCACCAGTAGTCAAGTCATTTTGGGTTTGTTAAGTTGGCTGTTTACCGTCTGTTTATTTAGCCTCTGCATGCGCCAGTACTGTGGCAGGTTCTGGTAGGGAAAAGTCAGAAAACGCACATGGTACTCGCTAATCCCAGTGGCACCATCAAGTTCCCACCACAACCCACAAACGTCCCCCTCTCCTGTCCCACTTCCCTGTTCCCCACACACCCCAGCCAAGGCTGGCCCGTCCCCATCCCAGTACCCTCTGAGTGGTGCGGCTGGTTAGGGCTCGTTCCTCTTATCTCCCAGGCCCATTAGCCCACACTGATGCCAATGCAGGGGAGCCACAGTTATCCAGTCCTGTTAGATGAATGGCTGCTCTGTTTTATAAAAGATCCTACGCTCATCAATACACAAAGTTTTCTGTTATTCATTGGTTTTGCACACTCATCTCAGTTTTGAAAAGTTGTTAGCTTAGCTTTCAATCGTCTCGGCCCACTCTTTCTCTCTCTTTCATTCTCTCTCTCTCTCCTCAGTTGTTTCGGTCCCTGCGGAAAAGTGGTTGGTTTTGCTGATATTCTTTCAAGACACAATCATCAAAGACAGTTTAGACAATCTAATGATTACATTTTGATGTCTTTATAACACTGTGTGATTGTGCTTCATTTTAATGACCATATTTTCCCTGATCAGGGAACAGATGGCTCAGCAGAAGCATATTTTAACTACCAAATGACTGTTGCTTTCTACATAATGTGGCTGTCTGATGAGACACTTGAAGTGAACTTCTATTTTCCTGCGAATGGGATATTAATCTTGCCTCTTCCTCTCCCTTTCTCCTCTCCCCTGTCCACAGGCATTATCCACCAGATGAAAGGAGACTATGAAACTGCACTGAAACTGCACAAAACCCACCTCTCCATCGCCCAGGAGCTCACTGACTATGCTGCTCAGGGCCGGGCCTACGGTAACATGGGCAACGCCTACAACGCGTTGGGGGCCTTTGACCAGGCTGTGCGCTACCACCGCCAGGAGCTACAGATCTCCATGGAGGTCAACGACCGAGCCTCCCAGGCCTCCACCCATGGTAATCTGGCCGTTGCCTACCAGGCTCTGGGGGCCCACGACCGCGCCCTGCAGCACTACCAGAACCACCTCAATATCGCCCGCGAGCTGCGAGACGTCCAGAGTGAGGCTCGCGCCCTCGGCAACCTGGGGAACTTCCACTGCTCCCGGGGAGAGTTCCCCCAAGCCGTGCCCTACTACGAGCAGTACCTCCGCTTGTCCCCTGACCTCCAGGACATGGAGAGTGAGGGGAAAGTCTGCCACAACCTGGGCTACGCCCACTACTGCCTGGGAAGCTACCAGGATGCTATCAAGTACTATGAGCAGGACCTGGCTCTGGCTAAGGACCTGCATGACAAGCTGAGCCAGGCCAAGGCCTACTGTAACCTGGGACTGGCCTTCAAGGCTCTCGGTAACTTCACCAAGGCAGAGGAGTGTCAGAAGTACCTGCTCTCTCTAGCCCAGTCTCTTAATAATGCACAGGCCCGCTTCAGAGCCCTGGGCAACCTGGGGGACATCTTTGTCTGCAAGAAGGATGTGACCGGAGCTATCCAGTTCTATGAGCAGCAGCTAGCCCTGGCTCACCAGGTGAGATTCACTCGGTCCTGATTATAGTCATAGTCACAGGAAAGGTCTCCACTTTGTCTGCATACAGTAAGAGAGATTAGCATGATATACTGTAAGTAAGTCAAGCACTCCATCGATTTTGAAAGGCAGGGTTGTTAAAATGTAATACTGTTGCTGTTTCTCATTTGCTGATGCACTGAAATCCTGTCTGTGCTTTGTTTCAGATGAAGGAGCGCAGGATGGAGGCATGTGGCTACGCTTCCCTGGGTGCCACCTACAGACTGGTGCAGAAGTACGACAAGTCCTTGGGCTACCACACCCAGGAACTGGAGGTGTACCAGGAGCTAGGCGATGTTCCCGGGGAGTGTAAAGCCCACGGCCACCTGGCAGCTGTCTACATGGCCCTGGGGAAGTATGCCATGGCCTTCAAGAGCTACGAGGAGCAGCTAGAGCTGGGCCGCAGACTGAAGGACCCGGGCATAGAGGCCCAGGTCTACGGCAACATGGGCATCACCAAGATGAACGTAGGGGTGATGGAGGAGGCTATAGGCTACCTGGAGCAGCAGTTGGCCACCTTGCAGCAGCTGAGTGGCAACGAGGCTGTACTGGACCGGGGCAGGGCCTATGGTAACCTGGGAGACTGTTACGAAGCCTTAGGAGACTTTGAGGAGGCCATTAAATACTACGACCAGTACCTGTCTGTGGCCCAGAGCCTGAACCGCATGCAGGACCAGGAGAAGGCTTACCGAGGTCTGGGCAATGGACACAGGTCAGTGACATCGCTCATTAGCCCCTACTAAACACACTTAGAAACCTGTAATGTAATTGGTTATACACTGGACAAAAGTATGTGGACATGCCTTCAAATTAGTGGTTTCAGCTATTTCAGCCACACCTGTTGCTGACAGGTGTATAAAATTGAGCACAAATCCATGCAATCTCCATAGACAGACATTGGCAGTAGAATGGCCTTACTGAAGAGCTCAGTGACTTTCAACGTGGAATGCCACCATTACAAAAAGTACATTTGTCACATTTCTGCCTTACTAGAGCTGCCATTGTGAAGTAGAAACATCTAGGAGCAAACGACGGCTCAGCATGAAGTGGTAGGCCACACACGCTCATAGAAAGGGGCCGCCAAGTGCTGAAGCACATAGTGAGTGAAAATCATCTGTCCTCAGTTGTAACACTCACTACCGAGTTCCAAACTGCCTCTGGAAGCAAAGTCAGCACAATAACTGTTTGTTGGGAGCTTCATGAAATGTGTTTCCATGCACAATGCCAAGTGTCGGCTCGAATTTGTTTTCTTTTTTTAACTAGGCAAGTCGGTTAAGAACAAATTCTTATTTTCAATGATGGCCTAGGAACAGTGGGTTAACTGCCTGTTCAGGGGCAGAATGACAGATTTGTACCTTGTCAGATTTGAACTTGCAACCTTCCGGTTACTAGCCCAACGCTCTAACCACTAGGCTACCCTGCCGCCCCAATGGTGTAAAGCTCGCGCCCATTGGACTCTGGAGCAGCTTCACCTTCAGGCAGTCCGACAGACAGATCTGAGTTTGGACGAGTGCATAGTGCCAACTGTAAAGTTTGGTGGAGGAGGAATAATGGTCTGGGGCTGTTTGTCATGGTTCGGTTCGGCCCCTTAGTTCCAGTGAAAGTTAATCTTAACGCTACAGCATACAATTACATCTAGACAATCTAGACAATTCTGTGCTTCCAACTTGTGGCAACAGTTTGGGGATTGCCCTTTCCTGTTTCAGCATGACAATGCCCCCATGCACAAAGCGAGGTCAATGCAGAAATGGTTTGTCGAGATCGGTGTGGAAGAACTTGATTTGCCTGAACAGAGCCCTGATCTCAACCCCATCGAAGACCTTTGGGATTAAATGGAAAGCCAACTGCGAGCCAGGCCTAATCACCCAACATCAGTGCCTGACCTCACTAATGCTCTTGTTGCTGAATGGAAGCAAGTCCCCACAGCAATATTCCAACATCGAGTGGAAAGCCTTCCCAGAAGAGTGGAGGCTGTTACAGCAGCAAAGGGGGGACCAACTCCATGTTAATTCCCTTGATTTTGGAATGAGATGTTCGACGAGCAGGTGTCCACATGTTTTGGTAATGTAGTGTAGCTCCCTATCAGGTCACTCAGTAGGTAAATGATGCTAATTTGCTTTAACCCTAACATCATACAGAATATTGGCGTTTCTCTCACTCCCTGCAGTAACTCCACTTTTCCCACTGAATGAGCCACTTAGATACTGTTCCAGGTAAGCACTGTCATCTGTCCAAATGTCCTCTTCTTGAAGTAGTGATTGGAATAAAGTGTCACTAAAGGATTGGATTGGGTATACAGGGTGTCTCTGCAGCTCACTGAACAGTACTGTAGCTCTATAATGAAAATCTGTGGTTGGATGAAAAGCACTCTAAAACCATGAAATCTCTGATTGCCTGTTACGAAAAGCTAATATCTGAATCATAGATGAAGAGTCCTGCTGAGGAAAGTAGAAATAGAACTTGAATTTGTCTTTTTCTCGGTTAATAATAATTTTTTATTGAACCTTTATTTAACTTTATTTAAATTTAAAGGCATCATATTTCTAATACACCTAAGCCACCATTGCAATCAGAAAGCCATTCTGCATGGGCCTCCTGAGTGGCGCAGCGGTCTAAGGCACTGCATCACAGAGCTAGAGGCGTCTCTATAGACCCGGGTTCGATCCCGGGCTGTATCGCAACCGTCCCATAGGGCGGCGCACAATTGGCCCAACGTTGTCCGGGTTAGGGGAGGGTTTTACTTCGTGCTCTAGCGACTCCTTGTGGCGTGTCGGGACTCCTGCAGACTAACACGGTCGTCAGTTAAATGGGGTTTCCTCCGACATCTTGGTGTGGCTGGCTTCTGGGTTAAGCGGGCAGGTGTTAAGAAGCGCAGACCTTTGGGATTAAATGGAAAGCCAACTGCGAGCCAGGCCTGTCATGTTTCGGAGGACACCTCCCAAGCCAGTTGGGGAGTTGCGGTGATGAGACAAGATTGAAAAAAATCGGTTGCCAATATCAATTTATTCTGGTTGTTGCGGTGACAGATAATTTGCTAATAATCATAGTAATCCTATTTTGCATAATCTTTTTTCTTTTTGTGCCTGCTGCTTTTTTTGGTGCTTGCACTGGCACTTGCACTTCAGGACCACCATAGTTTAGAGACACCTTGACGGTCTGTGTTGAGGATCCTGAGGCTGAGTGAGGCTGGTGCTAGCTGCTTCAGCACTGAGCCTACTGGCCCCCAGCTTATCTGTATGCAAAGAGGCTTTGGCAGACAGACGTCTGAAACCGGGGGAATCGCAGTTAATTCGAGACAACCTTTTACGTTCTTTCTATTTTCTCCACTTTCTCCCCCCGCGTGAGTCTGATAACATCCTGATAGAATACAGGGCGAAACAAAACGCGGTGGCAGCAACGGAGTCCTAATTTCAGAGAATATTTTTCCCTCTTATTGTGCATCAACAGCAAGCCACTGTAACAATCAGACAGAACCCTGCATTAGCCATGCATGAGCTGACTGGGGAAGAATGTAAATCTGACTCCTATCATCCTCACTTCCTCCTCTCTCTATCCCCCTCGCACTCTCGCGCTCCATCTTTCTCTCCCAGAGACTTTACTCAACCAGCTCACATTAACACACACCATTAATTAATCTCAAGCCTTTTATTCTTTTAATGGTCCTTTTCAAATGACAGCGAGCAATTGTTGCTCTGCCGGGGAATGTGAAAAGTGGCTATTTGCAAGGTTTCTGCAGCGTGTGCAAAGCATTCAATAGAACAAAACCGTGGTATGAATGCAGGTCTTAGCCAGTGTGTAAGCTTATTCACAGAGATAGACAGAACCTGTATCCATGTGACATCCCATCTAGGCCAATTGGAGGGTGAATTTATTATCTAGCCCCCCCCCCCAACCCATTGTATCATTACCCCTTCAGCCCTTCCTCTTCCCCCTACACACATATTAACAATGGTCATCGAAATTGTTAAAAGGTTTTAAAAACAATTGCAACAGACAGTGGATAAAGATACTCCAATCGTTTAGAATTTTTATAATCCATCAGATATTGACTAAATTATAACACATCAAATATTTTACTGGCAGGGACAACTCAATCAAGTTTGCTGTGTTAGGCCTGATTACCAACAACGATGAGACAGGCTACAGGGAGGAGGTGAGAGCCCTGGTGGAGTGGTGCCATGAAAATAACCTCTCCCTCAACACCAAAAAAACTAAGGAGCTGATCGTGGATTACAGGAGACAGCAGAGAGAGAATGCCCTCATCCACATCGACGGGGCCACAGGGTCAAAAGCTTTAAGTTCCTTGGCGTGCACATCACTGACAACCTGAAATGGTCCCTTCACACAGACAGAGTGGTGAAGAAAGTGCAACAGCATCTTTATCAACCCCAGGAGGCTGAAGAAATTTGGCCTGTCCCCTAAAATCCTCACAAACTTCTACAGATGCACCATTGAGAGCGTCCTGTCGGGCTGTATCGCGCGCCTGGTATGGCGATTGCACCGTCCACAACCGCAGGGCTCTTCAGAGGGCGGTGCGGTCAGCCTAACGCATCACCGCTGGCACACTGCCTGCCCTCCAGGACATCTACAGCACCCGGTGTCACAGGAAGATGATCAAGGACCTCGGCCACCCGAGCTACGGCCTGTTCATCCAGCTACCATCTAGAAGGCGGAGACAGCACAGGCTCATCAAATCTGGGACCAAGAGACTGAAACAGCTTCTATCTCCAGCCGGTACTCAACCCTGCACCTTAGAGACTGCTGCCACCTTATACAGTATGAATACACTGAATGTATAAAACATTAGGAACACCTGCTCTTTCCATGACATAGACTGACCAGGTGCATCCAGGTGAAAGCTATGATCCCTTATTGATGTCACCTGTTAAGTCCACTTCAATCAGTGTAGATGAAGGGGAGAAGACAAGTTAATGAAAGATTTTTAAGCCTTGAGACAATTGAGACATGGATTGTGAATGTGTGCCATTCAGACGGTGAATTGGCACAAAATATGCCTTTGAATGGGGTATGGTAGTAGATACCAGGCACACCGGTTTGAGTGTGTCAAGAACTGCAACGCTTCTGGGTTTTTCACACTCAACAGTTTCTTGTGTGTATCATGAATGGTCCACCATGGAAAGGACATCCAGCCAACTTGACATAACTGTGGGAAGTATTGGAGTCAACATGGGCCAGCATCCCTGTGGAACGCTTGCGACACCTTGTAGTCCATGCCCTGACGAATTGAGGCTGTTCTGAGCGCAAAACGGGTTGCGACTATTTTGTACACTCAGTGTATACCATATTCTAGTCATGGCTCATCATATATTATTTATTTTGTATTTTCTGGAGTATGTGTGTATTGTTTTTTTTATTGCTAGGTAATACTAGACTTTTGGAGCTAGAAAACACAAGCATTTCGCTGCACCTGCGATAACATCTGCAAATCTGTGTACGCGACCAATAAACTTTGATTTGATTTGACAAATAATGAGTTGAGGGATTTTGGCGAGACTCTCCCGAGTCCGTACGGGAGTTGCAGAGATGAGACAAGACAGTAACTACTACCAATTGGATACCACGAAATTAAGGAGAAAAAGGGGTCAAAAAAATCTAATAAATATAAACATCTTAGAATGTACTCATATATACATTTTGTTATTGTATCAGGTATTTTTTTTATATGTGGCTAATTTTCAGAAATTCATCAGGTGTATTTGCATATATGAATACATTATCATAAAGGGGTGGAACAGGGCTGTAACCACAACACTTCCTCTGTCTACCCTACCTGCACTGTCTAGACTGCCTCATTAATTACTGTTGCATAATTCAACAAGTATGTGCATAGCAGGATACCATCGGATTAAAAATCAACTCTAGATTACGTCTATACATACTTTACATTGTTTGGGAGATCAAACATTAAAATCACTATAATTCTAGTGTTCATTTTCGGAAGTTGCTTTCATTTCAGCCCATCTAATTTGTGAACATTTCAACTGCATAATTTTGTATTTATTTTTATTCCACCCAAAAAATAAACACCCATCAAAATAAAGTTATCTTCTCTTTTCTTGTGATGTAAGTGTTGTGAAGGTGCGTAAAATCCCTGACAAAGCTTTAGCGTTTTTCTAGATTAAACGGAAAGACAGTGTATTCCATTGAGGACAGTGAGTCCATTTTGGCCATTACCGGAGTGCGTTTGACAGGTCATTACAAACGATTCCGCGGTCGTAATGTTAACGGGGAATAGGACAGGCACAAGCAAGAATATGAAAGAGTCACAGGAGTAAAATGAAAGCAATCAATCAAGTGGATTTTGCACCCTTCAAACAGGAAGTAGATGGCTGAAAAAGACAGATCCTCAGATGGGCAGGGCATGCATGTTGCTACACACACACACACACACACACACACACACACACACAAACACACACACAGTCCTCAGAGAGTCATCTGCTGTGCTTTTTGTTGGGAATCTGAATATTCATTACCACTGAAATGAT
>NC_048570.1:29088522-29093522 GCF_013265735.2 Oncorhynchus mykiss | reverse complement strand
TTCAGACGTTTTCGGAAGATGGGCAGGGACTCTGATGTTCCACCATTGGGGTGCCAGGACAGAGAAGAGCTTTTACTGGGCTGAGTGGGAGCTGACCCAGTCCAATCTATCTATCTATCTATCTATCTATCTATCTATCTATCTATCTATCTATCTATCTATCTATCTATCTATCTATCTATCTATCTATCTATCTATCTATCTATCTATCTATCTATCTATCTATCTATCTGTCTGTCTGTCTGTCTGTCTGTCTGTCTGTCTGTCTGTCTGTCTGTCTGTCTGTCTGTCTGTCTGTCTGTCTGTCTGTCTGTCTGTCTGTCTGTCTGTCTGTCTGTCTGTCTGTCTGTCTGTCTGTCTGTCTGTCTGTCTGTCTGTCTGTCTGTCTGTCTGTCTGTCTGTCTGTCTGTCTCTCTCCCCCTCTCTCTCCCCCTCTCTCTCCCTCTCTCTCTCCCTCTCTCTCTCCCTCTTCCTCTTCCTCTTCCTCTCCCTCTTCCTCTCCCTCTTCCTCTCCCTCTCTCTTCCTCTCCCTCTCTCTTCCTCTCCCTCTCTCTCTCCCTCTCTCTCTCTCTCTCTCTCTCTAAATTGAAAGGGGCTTTATTGGCAAGGGAAATTTACATTGTCAATGCATGTGAAATAAACAAATGTGAGAAGACACAAAACAACATCAACACAAAACCTAGAATTGAACAGTAAATATTGCATTTTAAAAGGTTTAAAAATCAGCTATGTACAGGGATCCCTCTCTCTCATCTCTATTACAATGACCTTATCCCCATACCCCTCAGACCTAACAGTCAAACAGATGTTCGCCAAAGCAACACTATTTTGTCATTTCACACCCAAGTTCTTTCCCCAGGCAACTCTGTAATGTTTGGGATATTTCCTCCAGTCAGTGTAGCTGTCATGGTGGTGTGTTGTCGGGAAAGGAAAGGACACACTGTAGTTGTCCTCAGTGTGTAGGTTAGATGATTATTCATGAGGAAGCAGAGAGGGATTTACTGCTGGTGGTAAAGCTATATGACCTTGGTAAATAGCCTGACCCACTTCAGGGCTGATTTACATAGCCAACTATGTCCCACTATGCAATATTACTGCACTTAATATTCATACAGCATCCGTACTGTTGGAATGAGATGACTTGACCTCATGTTCGACCGTTTAAACCTAATTGTGTTTCAACACCCTCACTCTGATCCGCCTTGTCCTCTGTGACCTGCCCACGGTTCAGTCAGATTTGTGATGAATACATGGTTTCATATTGTCGCATGGGATTAATAGATGAATGTTGAGTGCAGTGTGGTGCGTTTGATGTTTTATTGCTCATAACTTCTATCAGAGAGGGTGAACGTAGCCCTGGGGAAAATACACGATGAGAGTCATTTTAGGCATCGTGATGGGGTCTACATGTGCAACTGTCAGTGTGAAAATGCCTGATAAAAGTTACGGTAATCATGGGTTATATTGCGTGCACACATGGCAGTGTAAATGTCCTAGGCCCCTATCCTGATGTTAGCTTTACAGCATCGAGGCGGGACATTGCGAGCACACATGGCAGTGTAAATGTCCTAGGCCCCTATCCTGATGTTAGCTTTACAGCATCGAGGCGGGACATTGCGAGCACACATGGCAGTGTAAATGTCCTAGGCCCCTATCCTGATGTTAGCTTTACAGCATCGAGGCGGGACATTGCGAGCACAGCACTTTTGGGATTGTTTTCTTTTAATCTGTGAAGGGTGAGGTTGGCCCCGGGGGGAAGGTGGTGTGAGAAATTAGTTTTCATCTTAAAGGGATGTCTGTGTGCCCAAAAGATTGAGCTACCTTTGCAGGAATCAGCCTGCAGCTCTATCAGCAGAATCAGACAGCCCGGACTGGACTTCTAGCACTAATGCTGCACAACCACACTCTGCTCTCCCAGTGCTCTCTCTTTCTCTCTCTCCTCTCGTCTGACATACTTTAGTGGCCTGGATAGCTTTAACCAACTCACCATACACACACACACACACACACACACACACACACACACACATATGCCTGATTCATCCCGATTCCATCCCTTCCATGTGCCAGTCCCAGGACAGCAGCTATCTGAATGTTTGGTGTGCATAGTTCAATCTCACTTCTGGCCTCATACAGACTGGCTGTGGAGGTGGAACATTCTCAGTCTTCTTGAAGGCCTGCCAACAGAAGAGGAATAGGAAACCAATAACAACTCCCATGAATCAGCACTCCTGATTGGCTTGGCAGCACAGCCTCCGCCCACACTGTGTCTGCCCTCCCACCTTTGTCTCTCCCTCTTCTTATCCCTCTCCAGCCTGATTGTTAGTGTCTGAGACTGAACAGAGAAAAGATGTAGAGCATCTTTGAGATGAGACGGGAGGACAGCTGAGGTGAATATCAGAGCTGTGTCCATCAGGCCCAATATCACAGAACCATGATTTGGACTGAGTTGCCTGATCTGAGTTGCCTGATTCAGCTACAGACTTCCAGGAGTCTGTTACAGACATTTGACGCGTCAATTTGTCCTAGAGCCGCCCATAACAGCCGCAGGCCTGTGCTATTGACGAAGGCTGAGGTAGAGTGCAGTTTGTGAAACCAGGAGACATCCCGAAACGGTTTAAGCTACAGACTATTATGACCCCACCGTGGAAAGGCTCTCACGAACACGTCCCGAGGGGATTTGTTTTGTTCTACGACACTCACATGCCGCAGGACTCGTTAGAATGTAAGGGTTTTTCTTCAAAGGAGATCATGCAGAAATATTGCATTGTGATGGTTCCTGATGTTTACCTGAGCTTAATAAATTCACATAGTTACTGTCACAAACTCCACACAGTTGTCAATGACTAGTTTTCTGTACTTACTGTACTTTTTAAAAAATCAGGTTATTGTTTGGCACATCTCATTGTTCGAGTGACATTAGTCAATAAAACTCATAAATGTAACTTTTTATGTCAAATAATTTTGTCCTGAAAAGAAAAAAGCAGAGCACTTCAATGTGAGGCTAAATATGAGAGCTTGCCAAAGCAGATACTTGAAATTAGTGAACGGACTGATGGGCTGATTTGGCTTGGGACTGATCAGGTTAAGAGGGAGAGGGGTAGCAGTGTAGATATCAAACATAATTTACACCGATGGGGGCTGCTGCCATCTAGTGGCTTCACTCTTCTACTGCAACTCTCTGAGAGCTCCTCAGCCAACAGGGATATGGATGTATCTGATGTTTTTCTGTGTGTTATTTGTCCTACAGCTCTACCGAGCGTCTGCACTGTTTGAGACCATTCGTCACGAGGCCCAGCACAGCACCGACTACAAATTGTCTCTGTTTGACCTGCAGACGTCCTCCTATCAGGCACTCCAGAGGGTCCTCGTCAGCCTAGGTTCTCACACTTTACACTCTCTTTGTCCTTTGCTCTTTTTGATTGCTCTCCTGCTCTATTTCCATCTTTATTTGTGTCTTCTGTAAAAAAAAAAAAAAAATCCACCACTCCATAATGAACTGGGGCTCCTGAGTGGCACGGCGGTCTAAGGCACTGCATCTCATGCATCTCAGTGCTAGAGGCATCACTACAGACCCTGGTTCGATTCCAGGCTGTATCACAACCGGCCGTGATTGGGAGTCCCATAGGGCGGCGCACAATTGGCCCAGCGTCGTCTGGGTTAGGGTTTGGCTGCGGTAACTGACTTGCCTAGTTAAATAAAGGTTCAATTAAAAAAAGAAACTGAAAAAAATACAATATTGATCATTGACCTTCTTCCGGCCAGGCCACCATGACGAGGCGTTGGCGGTGGCAGAGCGGGGTCGGACACGAGCATTTGCTGACCTGCTGGTGGAGAGGCAGACAGGCCAGCAGGACTCAGACCCCTACACCCCAGTCACAGTGGAGCACATCCTGGACACGGTGAACAGCCAGAGGGCCCTGGTGCTCTACTTCTCCATGGCTGCTGGGTACCTGTACAGCTGGCTGCTGGCTCCAGGAGCAGGTAAGACCTGAGAGGGAGGCGTATGTCAACTAACTAAGTTCCTCTGTGTGCTGATACAATGAGCTATAAGGGTAAAGGGACTATAAATCTGTAGAATCTATTATGCCACATTATACGACACATTATACAGACACAAAACACAAACATACACACTCACTCAAACAGTGAATTTCATCATGATTGTGCTTTGTTTAGCTGAGAGTCCTGGAAGGCATGGCTTGTGTTCAGAGGCGGGCGAGGGTAAGAAAGCCCTCTTTAACAGGCGGCGGCAGCGCCACCTGCCACTCCACTGCTGGCAGTGCCACCCCGCCTGGCCTCTCACCCCCCAGGGCACCTGCCAATGAACCATGGTAACCGAGAGTGACAAAGCCAAAGAGCACTTGCACAATCAACATCCGCACAAACAAGTCAACAGGGAAACACACACACACATACTCCTGTGCGTACACACACAATCTCACACGAACAAGCTTTGTGCATTAGTTTGTGCTGTCTTTAGTATTGAGTAGCCTCTCTTTCTCTTTCTCTCTCTCTCTCTTTAGTATTGAGTAGCCTCTCTTTCTCTCTCTCTCTCTTTCTCTCTCTCTCTCTCTCTCTCTCTCTCTCCCTCTCTCTCTCTCTCTCTCTCTTTAGTATTGAGTAGCCTCTCTTTCTCTCTCTCTCTCTCTCTCTCTCTCTCTCTCTCTCTCTCTCTCTCTCTCTCTTTCTTTCTCTCTCTCTTTCTCTCTCTCTCTCTCTCTCTCTCTCCCTCTCTCTCTCTTTACTATTGAGTAGCCTCTCTTTCTCTCTCTCTCTCTCTCTCTCTCTCTCTCTCTCTCTCTCTCTCTCTCTCTCTCTCTCTCTCTCTCTCTCTCTCTCACACACACACCAAAGATAATAGAGGAGGCTGTGAAGCCCAGTCACTGCTCTGGCCTGACTGACAGCTCTTCCTGCCATGGAGACTGCTAGTCCTTGCTTCTCTTTTAGCCCTACTCAACAAAGTGGGAATGAAAGCTGGGTGTCTGACCCCTCCCTAA
>NC_048570.1:26791022-26916022 GCF_013265735.2 Oncorhynchus mykiss | reverse complement strand
TTAAAGTTTGCCACAAGCCACCTGGGAGACACACCAAACATGTGGAAGAAGGTGCTCTGGTCAGATGAAACCAAAATTGAACTTTTTGGCAACAATGCAAAACGTTATGTTTGGGGTAAAAGCAACACAGCTCATCACCCTGAACACACCATCCCCACTGTCAAACATGGTGGTGGCAGCATCATGGTTTGGGCCTGCTTTTCTTCAGCAGGGACAGGGAAGATGGTTAAAATTGATGGGAAGATGGATGGAGCCAAATACAGGACCATTCTGGAAGAAAACCTGATGGAGTCTGCAAAAGACCTGAGACTGGGACGGAGATTTGTCTTCCAACAAGACAATGATCCAAAACATAAAGCAAAATCTACAATGGAATGGTTCAAAAATAAACATATCCAGGTGTTAGAATGGCCAAGTCAAAGTCCAGACCTGAATCCAATCGAGAATCTGTGGAAAGAACTGAAAACTGCTGTTCACAAATGCTCTCCATCCAACCTCACTGAGCTCAAGCTGTTTTGCAAGGAGGAATGGGAAAAAATGTCAGTCTCTCGATGTGCAAAACTGATAGACATACCCCAAGCGACTTACAGCTGTAATCGCAGCAAAAGGTGGCGCTACAAAGTATTAACTTAAGGGGGCTGAATAATTTTGCACGCCCAATTTTTCAGTTTTTGATTTGTTAAAAAAGTTTGAAATATCCAATAAATGTGGTTCCACTTCATGATTGTGTCCCACTTGTTGTTGATTCTTCACAAAAAATACAGTTTTATATCTTTATGTTTGAAGCCTGAAATGTGGCAAAAGGTCACAAAGTTCAAGGGGGCTGAATACTTTCACAAGGCACTGTATATTACACACATCTTTGCGTTATTTGATGGGTATCAGGATAATGACCAATGTAGCCTATTAGTTGTACTCTGAGGTAATGCTGAAATTGTCAGCGCATCTAACTTTATCCTGACTGAAGGTAGCCTTCTGTCCATGGCCCTGAATCAACAGTTACGGTGTGTGCTTTCTTAATGAACCCACCTTGGGCTATCAGTCTTCCTGGGGCTTCTCTTCAACATCACGTGCTTTCTTGTGAGCAAAATGGCAGTTGTGTTTATGGCTCTTATTTTTTAGATAGGCCTACATGTTTAAACAATTTGTATGTTGGACCAATACCGTGTGTAACTTACTAAAACAATTAGGAAAACTTTCACTCTGTTATCATTCATTTGTATTACAGTCATTATGAGATAGGCTGGTGTAAAAGTGATGTCAATACTATGAAAATGACACAGCCTACTTTTTCGTCCCCTCCCTGCTCTGTGTGTGTGTGTGTGTTGCTCTCTTCCTATAGCGCGCGTGTGTTGCTCTCTTCCTACAGCGCGCGTGTGTTGCTCTCTTCCTATAGCGCGCGTGTGTTGCTCTCTTCCTATAGCGCGCGTGTGTTGCTCTCTTCCTATAGCGCGCGTGTTGCTCTCTTCCTATAGCGCGCGTGTTGCTCTCTTCCTATAGCGCGCGCGTGTTGCTCTCTTCCTATAGCGCGCGCGTGTTGCTCTCTTCCTATAGCGCGCGCGTGTTGCTCTCTTCCTATAGCGCGCGCGTGTTGCTCTCTTCCTAAAGCGCGCGCGTGTTGCTCTCTTCCTAAAGCGCGCGCGTGTTGCTCTCTTCCTATAGCGCGCGCGTGTTGCTCTCTTCCTATAGCGCGCGCGAGTTGCTCTCTTCCTATAGCGCGCGCGTGTTGCTCTCTTCCTATAGCGCGCGCGTGTTGCTCTCTTCCTATAGCGCGCGCGTGTTGCTCTCTTCCTATAGCGCGCGCGTGTTGCTCTCTTCCTATAGCGCGCGCGTGTTGCTCTCTTCCTATAGCGCGCGCGTGTTGCTATCTTCCTATAGCGCGCGCGTGTTGCTCTCTTCCTATAGCGCGCGCGTGTTGATCTCTTCCTATAGCGCGCGCGTGTTGCTCTCTTCCTATAGCGCGCGCGTGTTGCTCTCTTCCTATAGCGCGCGCGTGTTGCTCTCTTCCTATAGCGCGCGCGTGTTGCTCTCTTCCTATAGCGCGCGCGTGTGTTGCTCTCTTCCTATAGCGCGCGCGTGTTGCTCTCTTCCTATAGCGCGCGCGTGTGTTGCTCTCTTCCTATAGCGCGCGTGTTGCTCTCTTCCTATAGCGCGCGTGTGTTGCTCTCTTCCTATAGCGCGCGTGTGTTGCTCTCTTCCTATAGCGCGCGTGTGTTGCTCTCTTCCTATAGCGCGCGTGTGTTGCTCTCTTCCTATAGCGCGCGTGTGTTGCTCTCTTCCTATAGCGCGCGTGTGTTGCTCTCTTCCTATAGCGCGCGTGTGTTGCTCTCTTCCTATAGCGCGCGTGTGTTGCTCTCTTCCTATAGCGCGCGTGTGTTGCTCTCTTCCTATAGCGCGCGTGTGTTGCTCTCTTCCTATAGCGCGCGTGTGTTGCTCTCTTCCTATAGCGCGCGTGTGTTGCTCTCTTCCTATAGCGCGCGTGTGTTGCTCTCTTCCTATAGCGCGCGTGTGTTGCTCTCTTCCTATAGCGCGCGTGTGTTGCTCTCTTCCTATAGCGCGCGTGTGTTGCTCTCTTCCTATAGCGCGCGTGTGTTGCTCTCTTCCTATAGCGCGCGTGTGTTGCTCTCTTCCTATAGCGCGCGTGTGTTGCTCTCTTCCTATAGCGCGCGTGTGTTGCTCTCTTCCTATAGCGCGCGTGTGTTGCTCTCTTCCTATAGCGCGCGTGTGTTGCTCTCTTCCTATAGCGCGCGTGTGTTGCTCTCTTCCTATAGCGCGCGTGTGTTGCTCTCTTCCTATAGCGCGCGTGTGTTGCTCTCTTCCTATAGCGCGCGTGTGTTGCTCTCTTCCTATAGCGCGCGTGTGTTGCTCTCTTCCTATAGCGCGCGTGTGTTGCTCTCTTCCTATAGCGCGCGTGTGTTGCTCTCTTCCTATAGCGCGCGTGTGTTGCTCTCTTCCTATAGCGCGCGTGTGTTGCTCTCTTCCTATAGCGCGCGTGTGTTGCTCTCTTCCTATAGCGCGCGTGTGTTGCTCTCTTCCTATAGCGCGCGTGTGTTGCTCTCTTCCTATAGCGCGCGTGTGTTGCTCTCTTCCTATAGCGCGCGTGTGTTGCTCTCTTCCTATAGCGCGCGTGTGTTGCTCTCTTCCTATAGCGCGCGTGTGTTGCTCTCTTCCTATAGCGCGCGTGTGTTGCTCTCTTCCTATAGCGCGCGTGTGTTGCTCTCTTCCTATAGCGCGCGTGTGTTGCTCTCTTCCTATAGCGCGCGTGTGTTGCTCTCTTCCTATAGCGCGCGTGTGTTGCTCTCTTCCTATAGCGCGCGTGTGTTGCTCTCTTCCTATAGCGCGCGTGTGTTGCTCTCTTCCTATAGCGCGCGTGTTGCTCTCTTCCTATAGCGCGCGTGTGTTGCTCTCTTCCTATAGCGCGCGTGTGTTGCTCTCTTCCTATAGCGCGCGTGTGTTGCTCTCTTCCTATAGCGCGCGTGTGTTGCTCTCTTCCTATAGCGCGCGTGTGTTGCTCTCTTCCTATAGCGCGCGTGTGTTGCTCTCTTCCTATAGCGCGCGTGTGTTGCTCTCTTCCTATAGCGCGCGTGTGTTGCTCTCTTCCTATAGCGCGCGTGTGTTGCTCTCTTCCTATAGCGCGCGTGTGTTGCTCTCTTCCTATAGCGCGCGTGTGTTGCTCTCTTCCTATAGCGCGCGTGTGTTGCTCTCTTCCTATAGCGCGCGTGTGTTGCTCTCTTCCTATAGCGCGCGTGTGTTGCTCTCTTCCTATAGCGCGCGTGTGTTGCTCTCTTCCTATAGCGCGCGCGTGTTGCTCTCTTCCTATAGCGCGCGCGTGTTGCTCTCTTCCTATAGCGCGCGTGTTGCTCTCTTCCTATAGCGCGCGTGTGTTGCTCTCTTCCTATAGCGCGCGTGTGTTGCTCTCTTCCTATAGCGCGCGTGTGTTGCTCTCTTCCTATAGCGCGCGTGTGTTGCTCTCTTCCTATAGCGCGCGTGTGTTGCTCTCTTCCTATAGCGCGCGTGTGTTGCTCTCTTCCTATAGCGTGTGTTGCTCTCTTCCTATAGCGTGTGTTGCTCTCGGAATGGGCATTTACTCTATTCGTGGCAGATTCAAATTAGCTACTGCCACGTAAGAAAATTCTGACTATAAAATATGCAATTAGTTTGATTTAGTTTATATTTCTTAAACTCTCCCACACAGAAAATATTGCGCACCTGGAGAAGTGGCAGCTGGGTTCCGGTCATTGCGTAGTGTCACAAATTCAACCGAAATGTAGCCTATAGTTGTAATGATTGAGTTTTAAGCTATGAAGCCTATAAGATAGGGCTCTAAAGAAATACTAGTTTTGCCCCCCCCCATGGATTTAAAATGCCCCCCTCAGGACTGTCATCCTGGAGCCCAGCCTGCAGAGCAGTTAGCCCTGCACAGCCCTGCCTGAGGGAGCAGGCCAGAGGACTTAGGCCTTTATTTACTGCAATCATCAACATTATGTTATGAAGAGCATTACAGCAACTGTAAACTAAATATATAGGTTTTATCCATATCAAATCCATAATATTATTGTCCATCTACAGCTGTGTTTCCATTGGGGATTCCCTGTCATGGTTGATTTATTTCAGGCCTGGGCAACTCCAGTCCTCAGGGGCCTGACTGGTGTCACACTTTTGCCCCAGCCCCATCTAACACACCTGACTCCAATAATCATCTAATCATGATCTTCAGTTGCAGAATGCAATTTGTTTAATCAGCTGTGTTTTCTAATAAACCTGTTTAGTTACTACATTATACATATTCTTCGATGCACAACATTTACGATTGGTGAAAAACAAGATGATTGAGACTACGAGAACAGTTATAAGAAGGCTTACTACCAGTCAAACAGAGGGTGCTGCATGCCACAGTCTGGAACATGTCAAAACAGCAGAATATAGGTTAGGCTACTCTTGATGGTGGCCCAGTTGATGTAACACCAGCCAAACCCAGATGAAAACTAGGCCAGTGTGACCTACATTAGGCTGCAATATAGGACTGAGTGCAGTGATTCTCAACTGGGGGGGGTCTTGGCGAAATTTGGGTCACGGGAGGTTTCGAATGGGTCGAGAGTGTCTGAGAATTTTATTTTTAAAATTGAAATGGAAAATACTCCAGTCTGAACTTAAACTAATAAAACCAGGTAGAAGGGTGTAATGAGCCTGCATTTTTGAATAATTTAAAATCCAAAAACTTTCTTCAATTAGTACTGTCAATAGAGCTAATAACATCACTATTTAGCACAGTTGGTTAATTTTGTTTTTCAAACCAGTGAACTTACTAACATTCCTTATCAAGAATATGGGCAGCATTTATTACTAACAATGGAAAAGGTGGGGATGTAGTTCCCTTGTCATATACACTGAGTGTACAAAACCCACCTGCTCTTTCCATGACCAGGTGAATGCTATGACCACTGTTAAATTCACTTCAATCAGTGTAGATGAAGGGGAGGAGCATGAGCCAACATTGGCCAGCATCCCTGTGGAAAGCTTGACAGTGTGTAGAGTTCATGCCCTCACGAATTGAGGCTGCTAGGAGGGCAAAAGGGGGTGCAACTCAATATTAGGAAGGTATTCTTACTGTTTTGTACACTCAGTGTAAATTGCTACATTGACTATCAATATAGCATTAAAAATAGCTTTCCAGATGGCATTTTGCCAATTTTGCAATGCAAGTATTGGGTCGTGACTGAGACAATCTGGTCCCGAGGCAAAACCAGTAGTGAACCAATGATCTAGAGAAACCTTATTCAGGTGGTGTGGCCTGGCCTCCCCATTGAAGAACACTCCACTGAAGACCAAGTCCCATCAGGTAGCCTACCATCTCATGTCTAATATCATCTCCCATCCAGCCATTTGGTCATTCTGTCACTGAGGAAAACCAGCACAATCATTGTCCCCTCTGTCACACAGAAGGCACAACACATATCACCACTGACAATGACTGGTCTGTCTGTCTGTCTGTCAGACTCAGGGATCAGTGATACTGAAGGCCATGGCAGACAAGACAACAGCTGTTGAGTCACACCACTGCTGATTTTCATCTTTGACTTTTGATGAGACCTGGGAAACCTGCTCCGAGTAGGCCTACTCCCTGGCTCAACACCAGCAGTGACATTACTGTTCATTGTACTCGTCTCCAGACCCTCCACAGACCGCCACACATGCTTCAATTCATGACAGTGCTACCTGGGATTCCATAATTAGGCTTAAAGCAACCATACAATAACATGCAAAGAACGTATTGCATGGATAACTGGGACTAAGAAGAGTTGCAGCAAGGAGAAATATCTCTTGGAGGACTTACAACAGGATGTAATGAGAAGGTTGACACACTAAGTATGTAATTCCCAGAAGTACCCTTTTCATTTAAGTTTAAACAACTGATGCAATGTTGGAATCTCTAAGTCCTCCCTCCATTGTTTTAGCTATTAAGGGTCTCTCCTGGTGCAGAATGTTATTGCTACAAGTCGAGGAGGAAGTCGATTGGAAGACTCGCCAAATTAACTCTCAGCATTTCCTTCCAGTCACTGACTTCTGATTAGATTGAGTCAAATTGGGTGTAAATTCTGTAACTTACTATTGAGTTTGCAATATTCCAAAAAATAACTTCACTTTCCAAACTGTAAAACAAACTGAGAACCAGGACTGGTGCATAGTAATGTTAGCCAGGTGAGTAACAGGACCTTGATAGCAGAGCTGGCTTGGTGAACTTACATTGAACAGGTTTGTCTTGTTCCTCTCGCAGAAAAGTCCTTGTGCTGGCATGTGCTTCAGCTGTTGCCATGGGACACTGCTTCCTAGCAACACATCTCGTGCCCACCGCAGATTCTAGGAAAACATAAAACATAATCAGAAGACTGGGGATATGAAAACGGTCCCTCAAGAGGCAGACCACAAACAAGACTAAAAAAGGTGAAACCGTTAGCTACATCATACCACAAGTTTCTTTGAATCGCTCTTTTTCATCTGCATCATCCACTACCTAACCTCACTGTTTTGCTACCTTGTTCCCTGTCATAGCAGCTCTGATGGACACAACTAACTGCAGTTTAACAGTACAAAGTGACTGTAGCTGAAGTCAAGTTATTGACATGAAAGTGGTTCTCCCTTTTTAAAACGTCACCGTTCTCCCTTTTTAAAACATCACTGTGATGTTCTGTAAAAACCCAGGGCCAAATGACCTGCGATTACAGGTCCTCCTGTCAATCTCTGACTTCCTGATTAGCCTCAAACTGTCTGTCCCAGCCAATTCATGTTTACCCTAACTGTTTCTGGGAGAACTAGAGGCTTTACTAGAGGGGGGCAGTTCACCCCCAGCTAGAGAGGAGGGATTCAACTTTATATAAAAGTAGATATAGTTCATCCAATAGTAACTTTTCATTTTTACATAAGGTGTGTAAAGTTGATAATCGTTTTACAAGCAGAATGGCATGATCGGGAGGAGAAGCTTCACTTCAAGTTCCAAGCGGTCAAAACCATTTGTTTTTGAGACAAGGGTGTCACCAAAGCTGTGTTCTATTCATTAGGAACAGTACATTGCCAGCGGAAAGTATTCAGACCCCTTGACTTTCTCCACATTGTTAGATTACAGCCTTCTAAAATAGATTTTAAAAAATAGCATTTTTTTCTCAACAATCTACACACACCACCCCATAATGACAAAGCAAAAACAAGTTTGGAAATATTTTCCTAATTTATTAAAAAAATAATAATAATTGAAATATCACATTTCCGTAAGTATTTTGACCCTTTACTCAGTACTTTGTTGAAGCACCTATTGCAGCGATTACAGCCTCGAGTCTTCTTGGGTATGATGCTACAAGCTTGGCACACCTGTATTTGGGGAGTTTCTCCCAATCTTCTCTGCAGATCCGCTCAAGCTCTGTCAGGGAGCGTTGCTGCACAGCTATTTTCAGGTCTCTCCAGAAATGTTAGATCGGGTTCAAGTCCGAGCTCTGTCTGAACCACTCAAGGACATTGAGACTTGTCCCGATGTTGTCTTCACTGTGTGCTTAGGGTCGTTGCCCTGTTGGAAGGGGAACCTTCACCCCCGCTCTGGAGCAGGTTCTCTCTGTACTTTGCTCCATTCATCTTTGCCTCGATCCTGACTAGTCTCCCAGTCCCTGCCGCTAAAAAACATCCCCACAGCATGATGCTGCCACCAATATGCTTCACCGTAGGGATGGTGCCAGGTTTCCTCCAAACGTGAGGCTTGGCATTCAGGCTAGAGTTCAATCTTGGTTTCATCAGACCAGAGAATCTTGTTTCTCATGGTCTGAGAGTCATTTAGGTGCCTTTTGGCAAACTACAAGCAGGCTTTCATGTGCCTTTTACTGAAGAGTTGCTTCCTTCTGGCCACTATACCGAAAATACGTGATTGGTGAGATGCTGCAGAGATGGTTGTCCTTCTGGAAAGTCATCCCATCTCCACAGAGGAGCTCTGTCAGAGTGACGATCGGGTTCTTGGTCACCTCACTGACCAAGGCCCTTCTCCCCCGATTGCTCAGTTTGGACCGGCGGACAGCTCTAGGAAGAGTCTTGGTGGTTCCAAACTTCTTCCATTTAAGAATGATGGAGGGCAATGTGTTCTTCTTGGGGACCTTCAATGCTGCAGACATTTTTTTGGTACCCTTCCCCAGATCTGTGCCTAGACACAATCCTGTCTCGGAGCTCTACAGGCAATTCCTTCGACATCCTGGCTTGGTTTTTCGGATGGGGCCACAGTGTCTCCTGACCCCTCCTGTCTCAGCCTCCAGTATTTATGCTGCAGTAGTTTATGTGTCGGGGGGCTAGGGTCAGTTTGTTATATCTGGAGTGCTTCTCCTGTCCTATTCGGTGTCCTGTGTGAATTTAAGTGTGCTCTCTCTAATTCTCTCTTTCTCTCTTTCTCTCACTCGGAGGACCTGAGCCCTAGGACCATGCCTCAGGACTACCTGACATGATGACTCCTTGCTGTCCCCAGTCCACCTGGCCGTGCTGCTGCTCCAGTTTCAACTGTTCTGCCTTATTATTATTCGACCATGCTGGTCATTTATGAACATTTGAACATCTTGGCCATGTTCTGTTATAATCTCCACCCGGCACAGGCAGAAGAGGACTGGCCACCCCACATAGCCTGGTTCCTCTCTAGGTTTCTTCCTAGGTTTTGGCCTTTCTAGGGAACTTTTCCTAGCCACCGTGCTTCTACACCTGCATTGCTTGCTGTTTGGGGTTTTAGGCTGGGTTTCTGTACAGCACTTTGAGATATCAGATGATGTACGAAGGGCTATATAAATAAATTTGATTTGATCTTTGCTCTGACATGCACTGTCAACTGTGGAACCTATATAGAATGGTGTGTGCCTTTCCAAATCATGTCCAATCAATTGAATTTACCACAAGTTGACTCCAAGTTGCAGAAACATCTCAAGGATGCTCAATGGAAACAGGATGCACCTGGGCTCAATTTCGAGTCTTATAGCAAAAGGTCTGAATACTTATGTAAATTAGGTATTTCAGTTTTGTCATTTTGGGTTATTGTGTGGAGATTGCTGAGGAATTGTTTTTATTTAATCCATTGTAGAATAAGGCTGTAACGTAACATAATGCTGAAAAAGTAAAGGGGTCTGAATAGGCACTATGTATTATCATATTTAATACAAATTCATAAAAGCTATCAGAATTTTCTGCATAGAGACAGAGCTATTCAAATTCTCATCTATCCACCACACATTCCTGTTACAATACTAACCCATAAATCTAGTATTCTCTAACAAATGTATAATAACCTTAGCCTGTAATTTAAAACACAGAGGAAGTAGGATTTGTACTGGAAAAACAAATGGGTTCATCGCTTATTAACCAAGAGGTCTACAGACCTGAACACCCACAATGCTACCACTGGTCGCTAACACTGAGCAGTAGGTAGTCACTTGACATTTTACCAGAACTCCACAGGGAATTAAATAAACAATTATGGACTTACTTTCAGGACCTATTCACTTCTTAAAGGTGTAGGCTTTGTGATTTTGTTGAGTCTAAAACACTGGGGCAGTAAAATAAAGCAAGTCACGGGCCCAGGTCCGTCTACCTGCCTGAATGAATCCTCTAACAACAAGATGAACAGCACACTCTGAGGAGAGTAACAGTAACAGTTCACTAAGCTGTTATCAATGGCCAGAACTCTGCCCTGGCTATTGGCTAATCCAACTTCATTGAATTGGGACCAGCAGTCCCCATAGGATGGTCTGACTGGCAAAATGCTTACTGTAGGACGTCACGACACTACGCAGCCTCGCTGTGCCAAACCTGGCTGAGAGAGCACTGTGCTGTTGCCACCCACGCACACCTCTACCCACAGAGCCTTGTGTACAAAGCACACTCTCCTCTTTCAGCACCTTCTGTAGTCACATAAACTGCAGGCAAACTAGCACAATTGAAAAGAGGAACTAGACTCATGGTGTCAGAGGGAATTAAAATGTCAGATTTAATGCCACTGATGATAGGATTACGGTCTGGTATATAAATTGTTTAATTTTCCTGTTTAAACATTCTGTGAATGAATGTTAGTGACCATGCATGCTATGGGGGAGGATGGGCTAACTAACCTGTTGGGTCTTGCTGTTGGTGTAGAAGAATGCCAGGCGATAGAGGCTCTTGTAGTGCTGAGGGAAGCGGCTCAGGCAGAGGAAGAGAGCACGGACACACATCTCCACCAGCATGTGGCGCTGCTCTGTCCGCTCAGCAGGGAGGGCCTTGGGCACCTCCACAACCTCTGGAGGGGGCTCGGGCCATCTCTGGTGACGGCTCTTCCCATCGCTGGCGGGAGTCTGGGGGGTGGCCTGAGGAGTGGGGGTTTGGGGGGTGACCTGGGGAGTGGACGAGGCCTTTGGTGGGGTGGATGGAACAGGCAGTGCATGAGGGCAGGGATCTATGGTCGGCTTTTGGGCATCAGCCTCAGGTACTGTCACTGACATGGTGTCTTCTACTTCTTGGACTTGTTCTTTGTCCTCCAGCAAGATTACAGTCCCACCCTCGTTGCTTCTTCCCCCATGTGAGCCTTGAGGAATTCAGGGTTTGAAGAGGAGCGAAATATTAACATGATCCATTCTCAATATGTCCTGTCCCCTCTAAAACACAAGTCATTGGCTTACAATATCACAAAAGAAAAACCCCATTTAGCAAATACTAAAGCTGGTGTTCGGGTAGAACTAATTTCCTTAACTGCATTTCAGGATAAAAGGAACAACACCCACCTGTGTCTTCAACTGTAGGCTGGCCCTCCTTGATGGGGGTGGTGTTCTCAGAGGAAGACGTACTGCCCTTCCCAGACTGAGACTGTAGCTTAACATGGCTACTGTCCTGGGAGCTGGCGGGGTCTGTGAAGGCATCCTGGGTGGAGTTAGAGTCAGACAGCATCACCACCACACTGTCCTGACTGCGCTCTGCCAGGGGTCAAACACAAACACAGGTCTGGCATGGGTGCCAGTCACACGCATGGACCAGCCATACCCATGGATGGGCCACGGACACCCACCTACTCCTTATCAAGGGATCAATCACAAAGCAGTTAAGGTTTTCATTCAGGAATAAAATAGGTACTTGTATCCAAGAATGAAAAGGGGTGTGTGTGTAGCAAAGTATGTATATTTATGCAAACATCATCAGGTTCATCTGCCAGACAGCCATTACAGTAATCGTACATACACAAAAATCTCCAGACCTTAGTCATGCTTCGAGGGAGGCCTCTGCTTTTACACAGCACTCAAGCCACCTAAAAACTAGATGCCAGCATTCTTCTTAATAAGCACATTGTGCAACCTCAGCAAGAAGCTGAAATCCTCTGCAGATAATAACCAAATTAGCAGGGCAACAAAGTTCTGTGAAAGGAACTCAGGGGACTTGTTAAAGATTCCCTGTAATTAGCTAAATGTACAAATTTAGCTGATATAGGTGTTGCAAGGACTGCCCCATAAAAATAAAAAGTGTGGAGTAGTGACGAAGTTTGTGGAACTCATTTAGGGACACTTTTACACTGAGCAATTGTGTCCCTAAAATTGTGCATGATACTCTGTAATGTCCTGGATATAAGAGGGTCTTAAGTGCAGTACCATTCAGGGATGCCAGCCACATTGGAGACCTGGGCAGGCAGTAATCATGGTCAAGTTCTGGGGTGGCTGTTGAAGATATTGGGATATGCTTAAATAAAAAAATTTGCTTCATTCCTGATTTGACAATTAGACATCATATTACATACAGTACATGTGTGATTGAGGAAAAGAAACATCATATGCTTCAATTGAGAACAGCACCGCCTCTACTCCCCACAATTGCTTACATATTGCGGTTACCATGATGCGCTTCAGACAGGCATCAAGCAGGAAAGGCTCGGCATCCACTGGCAAACCTGCCTGCACACGGTGGTCCATTTCTACCATCCATCTCAGAAGATGTGTACCAATGAGGGTCCAACCACAGTCGGACTGATTTGGCATTATATCATCATACTAGCGCTGACTTTGCTGATAGCTACTTTGAGGAAAAATAGTACTTATTATGTATGACGTGGTTGTCCCACCTAGCCATCTTAAGATGAATGCACTAACTGTATGTCACTCTGGATGACTAAACTGTAAATATCAATTGAACACAATTGCAATGGAAAGCATAGTAATCATTGTATAACTTTTAAATACAATCAAATAGGTTAAGATCTCTGTTGCAAACGTAAGCAACACCAAACCCAAGCCAAATAGTAACCCATAGTAGCCCATGAACCATTTAATGGATTGTTTGTGAGAGGACTGAATTTGTCCAGTGGCAGCACACATCCCTTGGTATCCACATGCATATACATGACAAAGCAGGTGGCAGAAGCAAGCAGGCAGAGAGGTAGCAGGCAGGTGGGTAGGTAGGTAGGAAGGAATCTGGAAAAGGTGACAGAAAAACTGGCAACATGGGCAATATGGCTGCAGTAGTCAGACATTCAAGCTAAACAGGGCATAGGGGGGAAACAAAATACCAAAAGCTGTTTTTACAGTATATACTGCCAAGATATTTTGCAAGGCTGTTTGTAATGAATGGTCAATTTATACTGAACAAAAATATAAAACGCAACATGTAAAGTGTTGTTCCCATGTTTTATGAGTTGAAATAAAAAGATCCCAGACGTTTTGCAAAAGCACAAAAAGCTTATTTCTGACCAATTGTGTTTACATCCCTGTTTGTGAGCATTTCTCCTTTGCCAAGAGAATCCATCCAACTAACAGAAGTGGCATATCAAGAAGCTGATTAAACAGCATGATCATTACACAGGTGCACCTTGTGCTGGGGACAATAAAAGACCACTCTAAAATGTGCAGTTTTGTAACAACACAATGCCACAGATGTCTCAAGTTGAGGGAACGTGCAATTGGCATGCTGACTAGAGGAACGTCCTCCAGAGCTGTTTCCAGATAATTAAATGTTAATTTCTCTACCATAAGGCACCTCCAACGTTGCTTTTGATAACATGTCTAACCAGCCTCATAACCGCAGACCACTTGTAACCACGCCAGACCAGGAACTTTCGATGGCCACTGGCATGTTGGAGAAGTGTGCTCTTCACGGATTAATCCCGATTTCAACTGTACCGATGGCAGACAGCATGTATGGCGTCGTGTGGGAGAGCGGTTTGCTTATGTCAAAGTTGTGAACAGTGCCCCATGGTGGCAGTGGGGTTACAGTATGGGCGGGCATAAGCTACAGACAACTAACACATTAACATTTAATCTATGGCAATTTGACTGCACAGAGATACCGTGAAGAGATCCTGAGGCCCAATGTTGTGCCATTCATCCGCCGCCATAACATCATGCATGATACTGCAAGGCCCCATGTCGCAAGGATCTGTACACAATTCCTGGAAGCTGAAACTGTCCCATTTCTCCATCCATGGCCTGCATACTCACCAGACATGTCACCCACTGAGCATGTTATGGAAAACTCTGGATCAATGTGTACAACAGCGTGTTCCAGTTCCTACCAATAACCATAAACTTCGCACATCCATTGAAGAGGAGTGGGACAACATTTCACAGGCCACAATCAACGGCCTGATCAACTATGTGAAGGAGACGTGTCACGCTGCATGAGGCAAAACGGTGGTCACACCAGACACTGACTGGTTTTCTGATCCATGCGCCTACCTTTAAAAATAAAAAAGTAATCTGTGACCAACAGATGCACATCTGTATTCCCAGTCATGTGAAATCCATAGATTTGGGCCTAATGCATGTATTTCAATTGACTGATTTCCTTTTATGAACTGTAACTCTTTAAAATCTTTGAAATTGTTGCATGTTGGGTTTATATTTTTGTTCAATATTTACAACAGCATTCATTCAATGATACTGTATCTTTTCACTCAAGGCAAATATTTGTTTTTACCCCTTGACGTCTTTGCAACAATGTAACAAACATAGTAAACAATGCTGCAGTGAATATCATTTAAATTATGGGAAACAGAAGCAAATTGTACATTACTGTATATAGCTCTGTGTTTCTATAAGTGAAAAGCCTTTCAACTTTTGTCAGGAACATATTATGCAAATATCTCATCCTAACTTCCCACTAAGTACAAACAGACACACGCACACTTCTTTGTACGTGATATTTTCACGATTGCGTCCCCTCTGTAAAGTATGCTCTTAAAAATGGTCCATAAATATAAACATAGTTTTAGTCCACTGAGATTTGGTGCATTTTTTTTTATCCACACTTTGTTGAAGCACGCAATCATCTCACCGGCAATTGGGAGTTCAGAGTAAACTGCTTTTGTCTCCCATCACACTACTGTTGTCATGCAATGCTAAGTGCTAAAATGTAAAGCAAAGTTGCATCAGTGCATTAACTGATATCTTGTTTGTAATTAATTTTGAAAAGCTACCTCCCTTGTACTGAAGGATCTCTAACCATGCTGTTATATTGTATGACAATATTGTCTGTATGTGGACAGTGTAGGTCTAGTAAAGTAGAATCATTGAAATTACTCTTTACAAAGGTGACTGATTCCCCACACTCTTTAAAAAGAGTGTGTACTCTAAATTCAGCCCCTTCTCCCCTTTCCCTCCCTCTACTAACAGGCCTGCTGCTACTAGTAAACCAGCCATCAGTAATACTCATACGGCACTGCAAAACAAGCACTAGACTTTGGTTTATTAATCGAACTGCGCTCACAGTAACGGGCACAATTCTGAACCATAGTTTTGTTCTCAGATCCCAGTCTCAGTACAGGTACCAAACTTCCCTTGACACATATTTGTTTAAAGACAAGCTTTTGTGTCTAGAAGTGTCCAATCAGTGGGTGACAATCTTCAATTTAGCTCAGTTGTTTCAAGTGAACATGCAGTGAAATGCCACTAAAGAGTACTGTGAGGTACCTCAAGCAATTCAGCAACTGTTCACTGGGATCAGGTAAAACCTCTCAATGGAAACCTGGCTGTCTGTGGCTCTGGGATTGTCACAGCGGGTCTAGAGTTAACAACACACTAAAAGCCTGCTGTGTCCAGGACAGACCTCTACTTTACTGGCCATTACCCCCTATAAAGACACCACAGCTTACAGGGAACATATTGGCAACCAAGTCTAATGTGATAGTCAGCAAGCCTCTTGCATTATTTTCATAAATAATTGCCCTGCTATAATTATTTGAATAGTAAGAACAGTCATCAGAAACACCTGATGAAATCAAAAGAGCATATTATAAAATCAAAACAGGATCCATTCTCAAAATGTCTTCATAAGAGGCGATGAGAAAATGATCTATGCAGGGACACAAGGTCTCCTGAAGTTGCACTATAAACTGGTGATGTCATCAAAAGGAGAAGCAAGGGAAATGGGAAAGAAGGGGTGGGGGAGGGTGACAACCACAAAAATCTAAATATTGACTATATATATTTCAACACACACACAAACAGGCCTGGACGCTGTCTGCCAAACTCAACCTTCACACCTGTTTGCCTAAACTAAATGCTGTTGATTTTATAGTGCAGTAAAACAATATCCACATATCCTGAGATGCCATATTGCCCATTTTACCATGATATCCCAATCACCCAGTGCATATGGGGTCCTTACTGGAACCAAAGCCATTATCATCATAGTGATGAACCTTCTAACCACCACTACTCCCCAGCCCAGTGAGATTCCTCACCCAGCCCAGTGAAGGAAGGGCCCAGAGGCCCAGAGGCAGCGTCTAGGACTGGGACTGTACCATCAGCCTGCTGCTCCTCCTCATGCTGCTGCTGCCACGTCTGCTGCTGCCTCCTGAGGGTTTTACGTTTGACGTAATCGTGGTCGACCGGAGTGGCCGTGTAAGGTGGGGATGTCAGACCTGCAGCGTTGGAGGGGAGGGAGGCCCCAAGAACATCCGCCGCAGCGCACACAGACGACACAGAGCAGTGGGAGTCCTCGTCCATCATGAAGAGGGGCTTCTCCCTGAGGTGAGAGAGAGGGGGACAAAACAAAAGGTTGGACCAGAGTGGGGGAATTTCATGTTTTTCTTTTGATTTGTAGGCGAGTCACAGAGCGAGTTTCATAACAAACAGCATAGATCCCAGGCTAAGGTTGAGGCCCCTCACTTTTCGTGGGACCTGGGCATGCTCTTCTCTTCCCCCCTGGCGAAGGGTCCGGTGGCTGCCTCAGCCAGGATGTTGAAGAAGATCTCGTGCTCCAGGTCCGGTTCCTCAGCCTCCAGCAGCTTTAGGATGGTGGCACTCAGACGAAAGTACAGCTGGGGGAGAGAGATGCCAGATAGTCAAAGGGATTTATTAAGATGAGGTATACTCTCTCTACATATTTATTACTACACAAAAAGCACACTTGCATGTAATTCCTTCTAGATCAGTGTTATTCTAACTTTTTCAGGAGTTACCCCATTTTTTTCACCAGAATTTCTGTGGACACCCCCCCCCCCCAAAAAAAATGTCATGACCCCACCCGACCCCAAATCTAATGACACAACCTTATAAATAGCCAACTTTCGATTTTTATATGTCAACAAATAACATTCAATTCATTACAAGTTCATCTCGTATAAAAATGAAAAGAAACTCAACAAAAAAAACCTATCTAATTATTATTTCTCAAAAATGTTTGTATATTGTCCCATACAATACTCTGAATTGTATTTTTGGGGGCGACACCGCTGCAGTTCTCCCGCGACCCCGACTTTGAATACCACTGTTGTAGATGAATACATCAATAAACTGTCTTTTTTTTAAGTGGTTGCTTCATGTGCAAAAGCACAACTGTATGTTATGGCTCAGTGGGGACTGGAGCTAGAAACCCTCTGGTCTGAAGCATGTGTACCTCCAGGGCCTCCATAGCCAAGTCAGGGGGATTGTGGTAGTGTATTTTCCGAGGGTATCTGGCAGCCTCCTCATGCAGATAATGTGCTGCCTGCGTGGGAAGAAAAAGAGAGGAGAGACACACTGCTCAATCTCATCTGATGGGTGTTACACACAATGAAACACTGGTTACCATAGTCAATAACTTGCCATGGTCAGATATCAGCCTTTCACCCATATTGCTTAATAAATTGATGACATCGTGTTAGACTTGTTATAACAGAGCAGCAAAACACACTACAAAAGACGAACTGGAAGAAGAGAAAAACAAAACAGAGATACACAGTGATTTGAAGTTATAGAATGGAGCTAAACAATTGAAGGACTGGGTCTGGAGAGGTGAAGAAGCAGTGGAGGTAACAGGGAAAGACATACAGACAGAGCTGCATCATCTGACCTCTGACTTCCCAGTTTCCCCATCACTCCCCTTCCACCATACTGGCCTCCATGGACATATCTACTCCTTTGAGCCCTCAGACTCCTCCAGTCTGTACAAATCTAGTCTGCAAGGCAGACCTATGAATCACTTGAGTCCACAGATAGTGTCCACTGCTGTGCACCTGTTTGTAGAGCTGGACGTATTCCCGGGGTGGCTGCTTTCGTTTCTCCGCTATCTTCCCCAGCATGTAATGGATGAGCCACTCTTCCTCATCACTATCCCCCTCACACCGAGACGCCCCTTGGAAACACTGGGACGACGTCTCCAGCATTGTATCTCTCCTCTCCTCCATCTGAAAAACACACATTAAATCCAATACTGTCAGTGATTTACCTCCCCTCGACAGATCAATTGACTAAACAATTAATTCAGACACATGATGACCGGAACTGACAGGGTGTGACATCATTTAGTTTAGAGAAGTACAACAGAATACAGTGCCTATGAGTATTCTATACACTGGTCGGTCCACTGCACCTGTTTGACGACCTCGGGGGGCAGCTCGCTCCTCCACTGTTTGACTTGACGCGAGGCGAAGGAGTGCAGGGCATAGGACATGGTGCCGTACTCGATCCACAGAGCCAGGTTGGAGCTGTTGATCTCCAGGGCCCGCTTAAAGCAGTTGAGCACAGCCAGGGAGTGCTTCCAAATGGGGCCATCGCTCTTCAGCTCGTTGGAGTTGAGCTTGTCCTGGATGCGGCTGGCCCTCGCCAGTGCCATGCCAGCCCAGGAGTCAAACCTACAACCATAGAATTAATCATGCCAAGGGAAAATCATCAACATCACACCATTTAGAAATCACCTTGAAGGTAAAAAAAAACATATATTCATGTTGAGTTGCTAAAAATGTTTATACTAAAACAACAGAACTATAGCAGCGAACAGAACTGACCTGTTTGGACAAACACAGATGTCATGCATATAGAACTTGATGGCCTTGGACTGCTCCTTGTTCTTGAAGTGGTAGTCAGCCAGGAGGTAGAAGATCTCATTGACCACAGGGGGTGCTGGAGCGCCCCCCTCAGGAAGGCAAGGTACTGGCTCCTAGGTGGGAAGAACCACTGGATGATCTCCTCATGATCTACTATGCTGATAAGGTCAGGTCTGACATCAGTCTTAGAGATTCAACTAGAATCGTATACATATTAAGTATTCCATTTGTAAACCAGACATATTTGAATGTATAATATGACTTGTACAGTGTCATGACCTATAATGAATGGTCATGACGTGCTTTATAGGCCTAAAGCACTCTCCATGGCAACATGTAAAGCCAGGTTGAGGCGATGTACAGTCAATTAGCATTTGTGACTCATAAATGCCCTGTACTGACCTTCCCAGCCGTGCCCTCGATGTAGGCTGACACCTCATCCATGGTGAGGATGGGAGTGTCACTTCGGGGCACAATGCCAGAGATCCTCTTCAGCAGGTTGGCCAGGTCAGCAGACACCGTGCTCGTCTTGTAGCTGTCAAACTCAGGCAGAGTCTTGGGCTTGAAGTACTGGAACATGAAGAGGGCATTGCTCCACAGGAGTTCCACCTGCACGCCAAAGAAAGGCACATTTAGTTTTGATAAGAAAAAATATTGTATTGTACTGTTAAAAAAAATCTATATAATTATTATATTATTTTAACACATACATACACTATTTTAAAAGGCTAATTGATCATTAGAAACCCCTTTTGCAATTACGTTAGCACAGCTGAAAACTGTTGTTCTGATTAAAGAAACAATAAAACTGGCCTTCTTTAGACTAGTTGAGTATCTGGAGCATCAGCATTTGTGGGTTTGATTACAGGCACCATACACATGGTTAGCAGATGTTAATGCGAGGGTAGCGAAAAGCTTGTGCTTCTAGTTCCGACCATGAAGTAATATCTAACAAGTAATCTAACAATGTCACAACAACTACCTTATACACACACACAAGTGTAAAGGAATGAATAAGAATATGTACATAAAAATATATGGATGAGCGATGGCCGAACGGCATAGGCAAGATGCAGGAGTAGATGGTATAGAGTACAGTATATACATACGAGATGAGTAATGTAGGGTATGTAAACATTATATAAAGTGGCATTGTTTGAAGTGGCTAGTGATATATTTATTACATTCCATTTTTAATTATTAAAGTGGCTAGAGATGAGTCAGTATGTTGGCAGCAGCCACTCAATGTTAGTGATGGCTGTTTAACAGTCTGATGGCCTTGAGATAGAAAAACAGCTTCTAACTGAAACCTTGGTGATTCCCTCTAGCATGAGAAGGGACTAACAGCACTGGCTGGTACAATCTTAATCAGATGCAGCCAGATAATCAATCTCATAAAAATTCCCTGAAAGTCCACAAATTGCCTACTCATGTCTTGACCCATTCTAGTAGAGTCCTTGGGTCTTATGGCTCAGATGACCAACCAGTAGTTAATTAGTCGGGGATTGCATTCATGAACTAATTAACCTGGTCTCTTAGGAGCAGTCTATTCATCATGCAATTACTGCATATCAGTTACACTACAAGCCAGTAACAGTGTGTAAACAACCTCATGACAGATTGACAGCCACCTAAGTAGCTAGTTGAACATATTACATGATCTCACATGATTTAACATGACTCCCATTAGATTATCCTCTCTCAAAACAATAGGACAAACCCTGACAGAAATGTGAATGGCATTGAAAGGTAAAGGACAGTCAGTAATACGACATGAAAGGGATACTGTTGGATTCTGGCATTCTGGCTCTACTAACCCAGAGTCAGATGGACTCGTGGACACCATTTTTATGTCCCTGTTTGCAGCGCAAGTAAAACAAGGGCTTGAATGCCAGATCTCACAGTATCCCTGTAAGAGGGCTGGGTGTTTGACCTGTTGAGCAGAGTGCTCCTCTAGATAGCGGGCCTTGCTCTTCTTGCTGGGGTAGGCGTACAGGCAGTAGAAGCACTGCTCCAAGGCCATCTCCAACTCCTCTTTGTAGGGATGGGTGGCCTCCGCTTTAGAGGCAGCCAGCTCTTTCTCCAGAACACAAACCTGAACATGAAGACAACACTAGTAACGTTCTATCCTGATTAAACTATGAAAAATACTTTGAAAGCAATTAGAAACTAATTAAAGCCATATCATAGGTAAACAAAACAGAGGGAATTAACTGAGCTGACAGAGGATGTCCACACAATCGCAGCCCTGCTGACCAACTCACATAGAACTTGAGCAGAGCGCCGTCTGACTTGCAGCACCAGGAGCGGCGGCCCAGATACTCGTGGGCCGTGTTGAGCAGCATCAAGGAGGAGGGCAGCATGGGGGTGTTAGAGTCTTCTGAAGAGGGTCACAGGGAACAAGTCATTTTAGGGCTTCCAACATGGATTTAAACAGGACATCTTCGCAGTTATGAACATGATGTAGTCCACCACCAAATACCTTCATCGTCCCCTACTGATATGTGCTGGCGAAGCAGGCAGTTGAAAGCAGCCTCCTCGTGCTTGATGATGTGGTACAGGAGAATCCAGGGCAGGACCGAGGAGAAATTAGGCTCCTTGGGATCATCTGGAATCACCATGATGCAGTCAATCAGCTGGAGACAAGACACACAACAAATTTGAATATGATTTTCTGTTTCCAAACACACTCTGTGTCTACCAGATACATTAGAGTCAGTGTTTCCCCGGTGTGTGTCTGACCTGGATGAGGTTGTTGGCCAGCCGGGCCATGCTGGTGTAGCGGTTGACGTTGCTCAGGAGTTGAAGGTCCTCTGTGAAGCAGACCTCGATGCCTCCCAGCAGCGTTGTGATGGTGGAGACCCATTCCTCTTTGGCCGAGTGAGAGCTGGCTGGGACAGCGTTGAGCTGCTGCAGGGCTTCGTTCAGGGCCACCTCGGTGCACTCCAGACACTGACGATAGTCCTTCTGCTTCAACAGGGAGTTCTGGAGTACAGATATGCCGAGAAAAGAGATAAAATGTAATCCATCTAAAAATGGCTCAATGGCTGTATATTGTACATGTCATCATGCTCATAGAATGTACTGATGTGATAAGCAATAACACTGCTTGTCCTTTTCTATATCGGTAGCACACTGACAAGTAGTGCCATGCCAAACAGAGAAAGGCTTCTTAAAAAAGGAGACTCATATAAAAGACACAGAACACAGTACAACTATTGCTGTATGAATCCAGAAGCTAACCTGCAGCAGAAGCAGCTGGGCAGGCCTCTCAGGAACAGAGCTGACAAACTCCAGAGGCTTGACCCGCCCAGAGCCATAGCTGAGGGTGGGCTGCAGCAGTCGCACCACAGACTCATAGTCCCCAGATTCAAACAGACGCTGGATCTCCTCCAGGGACTGACAACGCTCCAGAGACTTCAGCTTCTTATCAATCTGTCAATGACGTTTGGAGAAAGAAACTCTTTCTGATGAACCAGACAACTCAAAGTCACAGGGGACCTACATGCTCTAACGAGATGGTTGGACAAAATAACAGATCACATGTGAGGGCCAAGTGCATGTTATTCAAATAGGGTATTTGTGTGCTAGTTTTACTGGTCACTGACCTCCTCCACTGAGATGGCTGCATCCACACGCAGGTTGGGCAGGTAGATGGTGTACTTGTCCTCCACTGTGGTCCGTGCGTGACTCTGCAGCATGTCTGTACACACATCATAGCTCTCCAGGGCCTGGTCCATGTCTCCCTGTGAGAAGACAAGCACACAAAACAAGACTTATGTTATGAATCACATCAACAGAAAATTTTGATCAGATTCAATTCAATGACTAAGAAAAATCAATATGTGAGATTTATTGGGAGGGGTCAACTCCGTATGATGCAAACAAAAAAAAAATATATATATATATATATGTAAGCGCTAAGGTAAATATGCAAAAGAAAACATGGGTAAATGAGGTTACAGGATGAATGTTAAGTTTACCTGCAGGGCCAAGAAGCGTGCCTTGAGCCAGTAAACACGTACCACCACGGCCACCCAATTGTCCTCAAACAAGTACCCCTGTGATGATCCCAAGGCCAGCTGTAACAGGTCCCCTTCAAAGTGCTGCCCTGGGAACTCTGCTTCACACACAACACTGCTCTGGCCCCCACTGCACTTTCTAGGCGACCCTTTACAAAAAGAAAAGGTAAGGAACATACCAGTACGGTTATTCAAAAAGAAGCCAACCAATATGGTTACTTCATAAAGGAATACCAAAGTAAAGTGATCTGTTTGACACATACCATTTTTGCCTTTGCTGTGAGACCATTGCTCCAACTGAAGCTCCATACATGATAGGCTCATCAGAAACATTTCCTGCACATGAAACACCAATTACAACTCATTTACAGACAGATTGACAGGTGCAATAGGTGGGATGACAAAACATTGGTACTTCAATTTAAAACACTGTTGATGAAGTAACAAATCAGGAGAGAGTCACAATAGATCCCTGGGCTGTCCCATACCCGTATGTGTTGATTACTGCAGTCGCGGAGCAGAGGGTTGGGCAGGCCGCTACTGTGCTTCCTCCAGCTGTGATACACCTCCAGCACCACTGCAGTCAGCCCCCGAGGCCACTCCTCCATGAACTTCTGACCCACCGCTTTCAGATAGCACATCATCAACTCTAATATCCCACCATTGCTCATATTATTGAGCAGGAAGTTGTGGACATCCTCTTGTTCTGGGGATGAAGAAAGACAATGTCATGTAAATCCTATAAGATGTTTGACATTAATGCATTTGAGTCATGTAGAGGATTGTATAAGACATGTACCGGATTCCATGTATTCAATAGAGTCTAAAAGCATGCCGCTGTTGCCATGGAGCAGCTGGGAGTCCTGCTTAACTTCACACTGAGCTTCCAGGTTACTCAGGCTCTCGTCATCATCCTCAAGGTCAAACTTCTTTAGTCTGAGTGGTACAGGAGAGCCTCATCACCATCCAAAACAATATATTTGCATTGTGTTGTTATTGTTCCCTTGGGGTTCATGACAATACCTGGATGGTAGGTATTTGAAAAGCAGCTCCTGGAAGTCGATCTTCTCCTCCTTCTTGCACTTGGTGTTTCTGACCCGAGCTGAGCGGCGCTTGGCAGTGTCGCCGCTGTCCTCCATTGTGCGTCTCCTCTTAGGGGCCTTCTTCTCTTTCTCCTTCACAGTGAAGGATGTGTCCATAGCTGTGAAGGCACAAATTTACATTTAAACAATACATTAATTATCAGAGCATACAATAAGCCATTCTGACACAATTTGTTTTGTTGTCTAAATGCTTGCAAATCAATGGAATTGACATGCTAAATTAGATGAAAAGAAACAACTGACCAACAGAGGGGGCTGTAGTTGTAATGACCTCTACTGTCTGGCTCTGTGTGATCTGAACCAGAGGGCTGGGCTGGGACAGTGCTGATGGCTCAGGGACAGGAAGTGGAGGCAGGGAGGAGCTGGGGCTGCTGCTGGGGATGGTCTGAATATCACTGACAGGAGGGCAGGGCTCAGGAGGCAAGGCCTGGAGGCAGTTGGGGTCGCGGTACTGGGACAGGTCAATTCTGCGGCCCAGGCTTGGGCGTGGCGGCTCGCAGGTTGTCTGATGTCTGTACATGGCAAGGAGGCTCTCTCCAGCATTCTTCCACCTGAGAATCATAACAATGCTAAATGCTTTGTCAATTAAAACAATCCTATCATTAATCAAAGTGAAAAGCAAGGGAGTAAACTGCAAAAAATAAATACATGTTTAAGTATTCACAGCAACTCTGTATCCTGTGAAACTAAACGAGGAGAAGGGGAGGTGCATCCACCTGTCAACAGATAAGATTAAGTGTGATGACTCACGAGAAACAGCGGATGGGTTGGACTAGGACCAGGTCTGGTTTGGGTTCCCGGGCAGAGAGAGCCTGCCTGCGCCGTCGCAGATCCATCGCCTCCTCCACAATGGCCTGGGTCTCCTCCTCATCCACCTCCACATAGTGAATGGACATGTCACTGCATATGGAGCATGAGGACAAGATCATGACCACATGGACTGCTGTATGACAGCACACATTTAGGATAAGTAAACAGGTAGGTATAAGGGCTGTACCACTTCAAGAACATTTGCATGGAGTCCCTCTTCAGACAAGGCTGTTCTTCAAAGATCTTCTCCTTCAACACCAGCCCTTTGGTGTAACAATGATCCTTTTCCAGGGCTTTGCAGATGAAATACAAACAGCCTAGAAAACAGTATGATAGATAATTATCCCCTTCATCATTTTTGCACACCTGGACCACCCTTAAACATTGTTTTCAAATCAACAGTTCTAAACAGTAAGAAATATGATAAAAACAATACTGATTAGTTAGTCCTTTGCACAGTGACAGAGGACAGACATACAGAGGAATGACTCACAGCTGTAGTCACTGAGTGTGTAAAGAACAGTTAAGAGGTTATCCAGACAGGGCCAATGGTCTGGGTTACATTGCAGACCCTCCTCAAAGGCATGCCGTGCCAAAGGAATGCGCAACAGTCGCACCGCCACCTGACCAATCTTGTACCACATGTTCACATCTGTGGAATCCAGCATCACAGCCTGCGAGAAAACATATACTGTATCTTCAGGTCACATGGACTTGAACAAATGTATTGTGTACACTAAACAACATTTAGTCTCCCGCTAAGATGTTCCTTACCCCTTATTAGTTATATGGTTTACTGATAGGTTACATAACTTATGCTCTCTTTGGATGAGTTTACCTCCAAGTAAAATTCCATGGCTGTCTCCAAATCATCCCGCAGCGCAGCCAAACTAGCCAGGTTTTTGAAGGTAGAGTATTTCAGCATCAGCCCTGGATGCTTAAGACCCACCTTTTGGTCGTCCGAGGGCATTGCCTGTGAGAGGCATGACAACATGTTAAATCATATAAAGGGTTATTGTGCAGGATCATTTCAATAAGACATGCAGTGAAACACATCGAGTCTCCGAAGGGAATGATACCTCTTTGAGCAATGGGGTTTTGAGGAGTTCATGATAAGCCTTTGCAGACTCCTCAAACTTGTCATGCTTTTGAAGATCTAATGCTTTATGATACAAAGCAAATGCCTCTGCTTCCTGTAGAGGAAAAATAGGGAAATAATTCAGAACAAGCAAATATCTACTTTGAAAGCAAAGTTTAACCAAATGTCGTTGGTGTAATGCGGCTCAGCAAGATTACCACACCTGTGCCTCCTTAGTTCGACTCTTTTTAGTTTTCAGAGGGTCTTCAGACTCATCCGCTGCGGCTGAGGCTGCATTTAGTGCTGCAATCCGGATCTGAAGAAAATAAAATATTACATTATTGGCCAAAGACATCAATGTGCAATACAAATGTGAGAATTGATGGTCCTGTGAAAAACTGAGCATGTGGTACTGGTACAGTATTACTAGCGATTTGACTACCTGTTCAGGAGAATGCATTGGGCAACTACTTCATCGCTACTACTTTGGAAGTTTTGGCTATTTGTATAGGATTGTTAGGATGTAAAATAAAGAAACAAACCATCTTTGAGTCATGCGCTTACAATGGTCATCAATTCCAACTGTCCAGACCTATAGACAAGATTACAAACACAAATGATATTGGATAAACATTGCTGCAGGAAGTTAGCTATCTGTATGTATTGTAACGTTACTCTTTAGTTTAAATAGTTTTTCAAAACAACTGCAGCAATGCTAAGCTAAATATCAATGTTGAAAATAGAAGTTAATAACATGAAGTGTATAGATAGATAGCTAGCTAGCTAGCTAGCAAGTGAATGTCAGTGTCAGAAATTATGCTATGTAACGTTAGCTAGCTATCGATCGTCTAGGGCAAAGATAGGAGGCAAGCTGCAAAACACAGACGATAACCTGTCGAATCATAGCTAGCTAGCTAACGTTAGTGATACCCTTGTAAAAAAAAAAAAAAAAAAAGACTTGACATCACAATCTACCGATAGAAAACTAACCGAGGTGAGGTTTTTGATTTGATTCCAAAAAATATATAGTTAGCTTGCTTGCTATCCTTATTCCATCCTGACCCGAATCAGTCTCAGTAGCTAGCTAGCGCGGTACAACTAGCTAGCTAGCTAATAGTCTCGGTGTGCATCACTTGCACATTTTTGTTACTAGCCACTTACCAATCCTTCCCAATCTCATCATTCCCTGCATTGACCAGACTTGTTCGGTACTTTGACAATCGAACATATATTGGGAGTCTGCATCAATATGATACAATATTATAAAGCCGTAACAACAGCTAGCTGTGAGGGTCTTGAAAACTTTGACACTCCTTTGTTGTTGTAAATGCACTAGAGCTCGTTCACTCTGCATGAGGGGAATGATCCGATGACTAGTAAAATCGTGGGTTATTGGACAGCTTAATACCGGGTGGGTTCGAAGCGCCAATCATAAGATCTGATATTCAGTTGATTGTCCGCAATTGGTGCACGGCTCTGTTCACTTCATTTCAAGCTTTTATTCAGACCCCCCGGCAACCCTTTTAAGTATTCTTGATAGACTTTATGTCTATAATTGAATCTCTGAAATGACTAAATAATAAGAAAAGCTTGTCTACAACCCAATATTAGAATATTGTAAATTATTTTCTAAAATAAGTGTCATCGTCACTTCGCGTATGCTTTTATGTTATTTTCAATTATTAAACTCCATAATGTCTGTCTTTTATATTTTACAACAAAAATAATAATAAAAAATACGATGCCGTGCAAAACCAGTTTACCCAAATATAATATTTTCTATTGACAAAATAGTCGAGTGACCGCTCTAACAATGCAAATAACAAAAATGGAAACCAGGCGGGAGGAGGCGAGATCAGATGGGACCGTTCTAGCCAATGAGAGGGCAGATACGTGTGTGACCAAAGTTGCCGGAATGCCACGTGCGTCCACTTATATCAGTGCATTCATAACAATCCGAACATTACGAAACTTCTGTTCGATCAAATAAGCCTGGTAACAAATTAGCAATTACATTTTTTGTTGACCAAAATCGACACTTTCATTGACCACTTCGTGGTCTTATTTTCGTGGAAAGATTTGGGGCAGAGTAAACCCTCTCGCTTCGCCTCTTCTTCTGGTTTACCCAATGGCAAAGATACATAGGAGTCAGGTTAGGTTGTGGGCAATGGGCATCTTTGTCCATGGTTTACCCAGAACATTTATCTCAAACCAGAGTAAATCATCTTTGGTGGGGTGTGGTGGTCTCTGTAACCAAGGCAAACTGATTTATGCAGCAGTAACCTGTTTTGGGACTATGGGGTTGGGACTACAAGGATGCTTGAAATGATGATTCACAGTAGTGATTTGTATTAGCTGTAAAAACCCTCCATGCTTGATTACCTGTGAATCTGATGTGAGAAATGGCATGGTATATCTACAGAATAATATGAGTACATGTTTTTAGAGAATTTAGACGTTTTTACAAAAATATCATTCACAACACTTAATTTTATTGATAAGGCTTCCTCTTAGTGGAACTTTAAATATACATCAGTTAGATCTGTGAGCACTTGTATGGAGTACCTGGTGCCTAATCAGAATTTTCATGAAAATATCATTACATTCACAACTTTTAATGGTCTTCATAAAGCTTTCTCAAGACATGAACTTTAAATAGACATGAGTTAGAGGTTTGAGAGCTGGTATGGCATATTTAGAGTCTGAGTAGCTAGATAGAGGGAAACATCTTTAGATGATTAATTGATTTTCATAAAATATAATTACATTCACAATTTTAAATTGTCTTCAAAAGGCTTCCCGAAGCTGTGACCATTGTGTATAAATTGTTTTGGAGTCTGTGCGAGGTTGCATATATAGACTAGAGCCTTGTCTGAATAGCCAGATAAAGGAAATTGAAAATTGAAAATTCAGGGGATAGCCCAAATGGGTTTCAAACCCAGAAACTGTCAGTCCAGTAGTACTGTCACCATAAAGCCTGAACTAAGGGCTACATAAAAATGGCAAAGGTTTTTAATACTGATACAAATGTGGAGCAAAAGCTAAACATACAAAAATGAGGTTCAAAATGAGTCACTGCAGTGATCTGGACTCACACAGTTGTAGGGTAGTGGCAAAATGGTGCAGTGCTGTGTCATTGTTGGCAAAAGTCTTGCTCCCTCAATTGCCAGCGCTGTAGTTTAAAGCCTCTGCAGTCACCTGATGCACTGCTGAGATTTTGTTTGTTTTTAGGGGCTAATGGTAATATTTGCTATTCATCGTGTTTCAGAGAGATAGACATGCTTCTCAGCTAAATGTATATTTTGTTTTCTCAGACTGTCCTCATTGCCCTCCGTCTCTCCACTGCTTATCCCCGCCCCTTATCACTGCTTATCCCCGCCCCTTACATCTCTCTCATTCCCTTCCTTAACAGCTCAGACTTGGCTGGCTGACGCTATCATTGATCCCTGCTGTCAGTGCTCTAAAAAAATGTTTGCGTCACAGTCATTACCAGCTCTATAAAAGATACAGTGATGCAGATTCCACTGTGTCGACCCAGCAACTCTATTACAGTTAGAGCTGCCTGTTTCGCAAGTCATGAGTTCCATTGCTTACGACCCTTACTTTCCCTCCTCTTCCCACAAGAGGAGGGTGATGCTGCGCAGTGGAGGGTATGGAGACAGTGCGGGAGGGATGGCATCCAGGTCTGTGTATTCCAGCCACTCTGCCCCCCTCTCATACCATGGGTCATCCCGACTGCATTACCCAACATACAGCCGTAGCTCCTCCATGCTGCTGTCTACCCCCAGATCTGCTGCCGCTGCTGAACTCGACATCAGCCAGGCGGTGCAGGTGAGCACTGAGTTCAAGGCCGTGCGGACGCAGGAGAAAGCCCAGCTACAGGAGCTGAATGACCGCTTTGCCAGTTTCATTGAGCGCGTCCACGAGCTGGAGCAGCAGAACAAGGTGCTGGATGCTGAACTGCTGATCCTCAGGCAGAGGCATGGCGAGCCCTCCCACCTCAGGTCCCTGTATGAGCACGAGATCCGCCAGCTCCGTGCTGCTGTGGAGGAGGCCCGCGATGAGAAACAGGCTGCCCAGAACCACAGGGACCAGATGGAGGAGGTGCTGCAGAGTCTGCAGGGACGTTATGAAGAGGAGGTAGTGAGCAGGGAAGAGGTGGAGGGGCAACTGATGGATGCCAGGAAAGGGGCGGATGAGGCTGCTTTGGGCCGTGCTGAGCTGGAGAAGAGGACGGAGACGCTGCTGGATGAGCTGGCCTTCCTGAAACGTCTCCATGAGGGGGAGATAGCTGAGCTGCAGGCACAGGTGCAGTACAATGCCCAGGTGTCCGTGGAGATGGAGGTGGCCAAGCCAGACCTGTCTTCAGCCCTCCGAGACATCCGTGTCCAGTATGAGAAACTGGCACATCGCAACCTCCAGTCAGCCGAGGAATGGTTCCGCAGCAAGGTGAGTGTGATGACAGAAGGCACCGCCCGCAACACAGACAACATTCGCAATGCCAAAGAAGATGCCGGGGAGTACCGCCGCCTGATTCAAACACGGAACCAGGAGATTGAAGCCTGCCGTGATAGGAACCAGTCCCTGGAGAATCAGTTACAGGAGGTAGAGGAGGAACAGAGTGCTGAGATCGCAGCCCTACAGGTCAGTGCCAGAGCAGCATGAATGAAAATCATACAATTTCTCATAAAAAATTGTCACATGTCTGAATATCTGCATTAGACCCTGCTGAGCCTAATCCTTCAGACAAATGTACACAATATTCTACAGAAATGCGGTGTAATGCATCCGTTAAGTCAACAAGGTAAGTTTTGGACTGTAGATTAAATGTACAAATAATTTGATAATAATGTGTATTGAAAATATGTCTACACTAGAAAATAGTGCTAAGTTTGTATAGTATTGTTTTAGAGTGCCTCCCTATTACTTAAAATGTTTTTATTTCATAGTTATTCCACAATAAACACTTTATTAATCATGTTACACTGTTAACATAATAAAGCATCTCTCCAAAAACAGGAATCAATTGGCCAGCTGGAGGATGAGTTGAGGACAACCAAGAATGAAATGGCTCAGTACCTGAAGGATTATCAAGACCTCTTGAATGTTAAGATGGCTCTGGACATCGAGATCGCAGCTTACAGGTCTGTGGCTTATAAAATTAGATCAGCATGTTTTGTGCCGTATCTCGTTATCTACATGTTATCTACATATCTACCCTATGTATCTATTATCTTTCCAGGAAGCTGCTTGAAGGGGAGGAGAATCGCTTCAGTGCAGTAGGACCAGGGACAATGTCCAGTGTCTATTCCCAAAGCCTGTGTGTTGCCCCATCCCGCAACCGCCCCATGTTTTCCATGCAGTCCAGCCTGACCTCTGGTGCCCCCTACCTACGCATGTACAGCTCATCATTCTCCTCTGCAGATGAGATTATAGCTGCTAGTCAAGCACAGCCTGCTGAGTCAAGTCCTCAGGAGGAAGAGGAGGAGGAAGGAGAGAAGGGAGACGAGGAAGCAAAGGAAGAGGATGTTGAAGAAGAGAAAAAAGCAGAAGGTCAGTATTGTCCAGAGTTTAAATTAATGTGCTTTCAAAAAAAATTAATGAAGGTTTTGAGATGTCAGGTTCCGTATCTGCAGCGGATATCAACTAATCACACTGTCTCTACCTACAGATGACAATGGAGATATGAAGGAAGAGGCAGAAGAGGAGGCTAAAGAAAATGGAGACGATGGAGGAGATGAAAACCAAGAAGGTAGAGATGGAGAGGAGGATGGAGCCAATGAAACAGAAGAAGGGCATGATAAGGGAGAAGAGGATGAAAGCAAAAAGGAAGTAGAAGTGGCAGAGGAAAAAGAGAAGCCAAAGGACAAAAATATTTAAATCAAGATTCTTATGAATGACACATTGATTGTCCCATATTGAGGTGCTCTACAAAAAAATCCATTAGTTCAGTACAATCAATCAGGAAACCATTGCATACAGCAGAGGCCTTTATGTTTGTGTGCAAAGAGGTAGTATGGCTGTACACTGAGTGAAGCAAAACATGACAGTGTATGCATGTGTGTGCCAGCAAGGCGATAAATAATAAAAAGCAAATACCTGTATATGAAATACATTAAAATAAATGCAATATGAGTGCTCTATGGGTGAGAGAAATGAGAAAGAATGTGTGGAGTTTTGTGAGCAAATACTGTATTGTATTAGCCTAAGAAATATTTGTTTGAAAAACCTATGTGCATTTCTGTCACCACAATATGCAGATAAGAACACCACTGTGTTCAATATACTTGATTTTCAATGCCTTAGACATATTCTTAGTGGGATCAATTATGTACTGTACTGAACACAAATAAAGACTTAAAACATGTCCATCTGAATACATCCATTTCTGGTATTATTGCACTATTGAATTCACTCATGAAGTTGCTACTCGTTTTCCTGACTATCAGGATGAGTCAGCAATAAGAGTTTGGAAATGGATATGCCTAGTTAGTTGAACAATGAATGCCTTCAACTGAAATGTGTATTCTGCATTTCTCTCTCTGAATCAGAGAGGTGCAGGGGGCTGCCTTAATCGTCTATGCCTTTGGCACCCAGGGAATAGTGGGTTAACTGCCTTGCTCAGGGGCAGAACAACAGATTTTTACCTTGTCAGCTCGGTGATTTACAATCCAGCAACCTTTCAGTTAGTGGCCCAACACTAACCACTACGCTACCTGCCGGAGTGTATAGATAATAGCATTGGTGATTCAGGATGTTCTTTTAGAGTACAAGGAGAGTATTAGAATAACTGTTTCCTTTTTAGGTTGGTTGATAGATTATGTAATTCCTCAATAATATACGTACTACCTGTATGTCTCATGAGAAACACCCTCTTTGGTGGCCCTTTGACAAACACTGAACAAACTTTGGAAATTGCTGATAGTTTCCCCACCTTGGTAGATTTTAAAATGATAAAGAACAGCTGAGAAGCAAACACATTTTTTCATGAATTTTTTCAAATCGACCAGAAATCAGTGATTGAGAGAACTTTCACATACATCAACTCACATTTAAGATGTTATTAATATTCCTCTGGGTGTTCTTCTGTTTTTCTAAATACATTGAACCATCTTCAGTAGAGAACAGGAACCCTGTGTGTGTGTCTCATAAGTCAGAAGGTCCTTTCTGTCCCATTATCCCCTTTGTGTGATCAGTGAGCTGACATTAGTGTTTTTTGGGCTGGCTCACTCTCCTTCACATCACTGGCCATAAATTAGAACCTTTACGATTCAGTTAGCTTGCTGCTGCACCAAAGGATCTGGCCAAATGTCTACCGATGGAGGATGCCAGCAGAAAGCAATTCCATTAGAGAAACACATGAGGAAAGTTTCACATTAAACCTGGACAGGGGATGGTCTGTTTTATTCAATATACTCTTTTTGCACCACACTGGTGGCAGAAATGCACAGCCGTTCATACACATGCAGGAAAATTGCATACATACTGTGGGCTGTGTGAGACTTGTTGCTATTCATATCAATTAGAATTTTGTGGATGTATATCCCCAACAAGGAGAACACTTGTTCTTCCAAGGATATACGTTTTACTTGACAGGGATGCAGAGAGAATGGCTTAATTACTGCAGTGGCTGAAGTTTCCCATACATGGCATAACTCACACTATATACAGCACATCAATGTAGGCTAACAATTGGACTACAGATGCAGCAGGGTTCTGAAAATATAACTTGGCAGTAGAATTAAGGAAAAACACCTTCAACAAAACACTATATTATAGTCATATTTCACCTTATTAGAAAGCCAACACCCCAAACTCTGCAGCTGCCACCTCCCTCTTTTCCCCCCTTCTCTATTTTCCCAGTCCTCAGCTCACCCCATACTCTGCAGCTCCTCCCTCCACCCCTCCCTTTTTTCCTCCAACAAAAGAGAGGGCGTTGCAATGAGAAAATGAGGAGACTGCATGTGTATCAAACTGATACCAGCACAGATTCTCTGTATAAAAAAGACAACAAAAAAGGAAGTTAAGAAGTTGGGCTCAACTTGTTTTTGAAACTCATTTTAAAGCAACCAGGGTAGCCATGAGGGAAATGTACCTCAGCAAACATAAGTCAAAACACCACCTGATTCTCTCTTGGGAAAACAATGTTAATGTCAAGTGTTGTATTGTGTCTATACAGTAAAACATTTTTTTAAAGGAAACCAAAGCCCATTCTACTGTATGTCATACAAAAGGTCTGTAGGTCATATTGTACAAAAGACACAAGTGAAATGTATGTTGCTGGGATCTTATGGACATTCATTGTCATTCACAAAATGGGCTTGAGAGGACTGTGCAAGTCCTCGCAACTGATCTGCTGCCCTCTTGCGGAGCAACAAAGTAATAGGAGGGGGTTGTCCACCCTTGCCCCCCCCCCCCCCCAGGAAATGGACTAGTCGATAGTGCTGGTGAAATGTTGCTGTGCCCAGGGTTTCTGTGATGCCAGGGAAACCCTGAGTGATCAGCTGCCCATCAGATTCCTGCAAATCACTGGAGCAACAGAACTAAATGCCCTTGAGAAATTTCTCCAGCCCTATCCCTCAGCTTTTTACCAAAAAGGTGGGGAGGGCGCTTTGTTATCGTTTCAATTGCTGATTGCCACTTTAAAGAAGTAGACCCTGTCATGGTCATGAGGTGGGCATCTACTCCATCCTGAGGAAGCCCCTTCCAACCCTGCTGCACTACTCCTGGGGTTGTCTCAGCGAGGTCTTCCTCTGCAGTTGTCACTGGGCACCCTCCTCACCCAATCAAAGACAGTGTCAAAGGAACCCTCACACTGGCCTGAAAGAAGAGACAAATGGGTGTTACATAGTGTGTTTTGTATTCTCCCAGTATACATTACCTATGACCTTGTATGGCCTTTCGGTCCTCCCAACCCATCTCCATAAGGCTGTTATTGGGGTACAGAGAGTGCATCACAGAGACAGGGGAAGAGAAGTGGGGCAGTCTCAGTACATGTCCTGTCTCATGCAGCAAAACCTGCATTTAAAACAAAAAGCTAAACATTCTGAATTTCACATCACACTGAGAAACAAATGTGTGCCACGTTGAATGTGTGTAGCCTACTGTACCAACAGCTGATTGACCCCATGGTTGGATGGAAAAACACTGTAGACTTCATCATCATCCAGGTGGATCTGTCCTGGCTGGGCTGTATGTGCAACTTCTCCTCCTGTTCCATCGAACAACAAAGGACAGCCTAGGTGAAGTCCTGAAGACAGAGGGTCAGAAACACAAAAACACACAGACCAAAGGGAGGCTGGTCTGAGCCATAGAGATAGATAGAAGACTCATGGATATAACGTTTTAACATGGACATTGCGTGCTTCCACCATTTTGAAGTAGTCGACTGGGTGGGGATTCCTATGAGTTGGGAGCAATCAGCCAATGAAGAAGAAAAATGGACTACTTTAAACTAGAGATAGACGCAATGGCGCTGCCCATGTGTCACAGACGCTATAATGGCACAGATACAAAGATGAGTAATCTGTCTATCGCTATGTTCTGAGTACATCTCTCACAGGAAGGAAGAAAATAGAAAAAAGTAGATTCAATATGTAAGCACTATAGAATATAATAAACTTGGGGAACACCAACGGCTATGCATCATACAGTAAAATTCAGAGCGTGTCTGTAAAACCTGTGCCAAAGCCCAGGAGGAAATACATCTCTGCCCCAGGAGAAGTAGGATCCTCCTGAAAAGAGGCTCCCGAGTGGCGCTGAGCTCTAAGGCACTGCATCTCAGTGCAAGAGGCGTCACTACAGCCTGGTTTGAATCCAGGCTGTATCACATCTGGCTGTGATTGGGAGTCCCATATGGTGGCGTACAATTGGCCCAGCATTGTCTGGGTTTGGCTGGGGTAGGCCGTCATTGTAAATAAGAATTTGTTCTTCAATGGCTTTCCTAGTTAAATAAAGGTTAAATAAAAAGGAGAGTGGAGCTACCTCAGCCCATCGCTGGAGGGCCAAAGCAATCACTTTCCCCTGTTGGACAGGCAGGTGAAAGCCTCTGATAGCAGGTGATACCTGAGCCTGTGTTTGGCATAGCCCAGTCTGGGCATGGGGCCCAGGGATCCACCTGAACCCTGAGTGCACTTCTGTCATTGGGACCTGAAAACATGATATGGGCTTGAACCCACAGCTGGATCCTCACTACTCATATGTATTTTAGCCTCCTTGGTCCACAGGTGCTGAAACATCCTTGGGAGAAGGGATCATATAAGGGATCACTGGTGAACTCATGGTCTTATCTTGGAACAGATGGTTGGAGGACAAGAGTTGATTATGATCGTCTTCTGATGCAGATGCTGTAGTCCGCTACCTTGTTGACGAGTAAGGAACAGACAGTGTTTATAGCTCAGGCAGACTTTACATCCCAGCAGCAATATCTTGCGATTAGGCCTGTGATAAGAAAAGGAAAATAGAATTCTTAATATACAATTAGTGTACAAAACATTAAGAACTCCTGCTCTTTCCATGACATAGGCTGACCAGTTGAATCCAGGTGAAAGCTATGATCCATTATTGATGTCACTTGTTAAATCCACTTCAATTAGTGTAGATGAAAGGGATGAGACAAATTAAAGGATGATTTTTAAACCTTGCAATAATTGAAACATGGATTGTGTATATGTGCCATTCGGATGGTGAATGGGCAAGAGAAAAGATTTAAGAGGTGGCAGGGTAGCCTAGTGGTTAGAGCGTTGGACTAGTAACCGGAAGGTTGCGAGTTCAAACCCCCAAGCTGACAAGGTACAAATCTGTCGTTCTGCCCCTGAACAGGCAGTTAACCCACTGTTCCCAGGCCGTCATTGAAAATAAGAATTTGTTCTTAACTGACTTGCCTGGTTAAATAAAGGTATATAAAAAAAGCCTTTGAACAGGGGATGTGGTAGGTCCCAAGCACACTGATTTGTGTCAAGAACTGCAATGCTGGTGTGTTTTTCACGCTCAACAGTTTCCCGTGTTCCTAATGTTTGGAACGCTCAGTATATACTGTAGGCCCATGACCAAAATCCACATAAATCCATTTGGTAGACTAAATATGAAAACACCATATACTGTGTACTATTTATCTCTATTTGACCCATATGTCAAAATAAACATGTAAAATTCAATAAGTAAAATATGAATGTTGGTTTACCACATGTAAGCCAGTCTGAGGCAGAGCAGCGAAGACCCCACCAGATGGAAATGAAGAGAGGAATGATAGACTAGCCAGTAGAGACAATCCTCCCAACCCCATCTCTCTGGGCTCCTATAAGGCTGTTTACTCTCTTCCAGCTCTGTCTTTCACTTGAGACCACAAGACAATGAAAGCGATTGTTCTTTAAGCCCTACAATCCTGGCAGTAACTATACTTGTACACCTGTTTCTGTTAACATTGTACCCCCAAAGCACCATAGATAGGGTACAGTACTCACCGTTCAATCTGTTTACCGTTATGGTTACCTGATAACCATAAAGGGTGTCTTGTTGTTCGGGATGACAGAAAAAGAGTCCTTTCACAGTCATGCTTTCTCTCAAGGAGTTTTTAATAAAAGTAGGCCTGGCGTGTGATGCAATCCAATCTAAACTAGAGCACTGGGTGAGAAGCCCTGAGTTGGTAGAATGTTCCGTAAACAATTATACACAATGCCCTATTGAGCCTGAATCTGTCTCTCATAAGCTTATTGTAATTATGAATATGACCTCATAATACCATGACTCAAGCACAATCATAAAATCAGAATAAGAGGTATCCGTTTCATAATAGTTGTAAATCCACTTGCTGTCACATGATGGCAATATTGTCTTCCTTATTCACAGCTTGTGGAATTCCTTTTAATTTGAATGGTCTCTGGTATGTCTGTTACTTCCGTCTTTAGATGAATGAGACCAAAGCGCAGCGTGGAAAGTGTTCATGATTTCTAATACTGAATTCCAACAAAATACAAAACCGACCATGACGTTCTGCAGGGCTAGATAGCAACTATGCAAAAGCAAGATCCCACAATCTAAGGTGGGAAAAGGGCTGCCTAAGTATGATCCCCAATCAGAGACAACGATAGACAACTGCCTCTGATTGGGAACCACACCGGGCCAACAAAGAAATAGAAAAACTAGAATGCCCACCAAAATCACACACCGACCTAACCAAATAGAGAAATAAAAAGGCTCTCTAAGGTCAGGGCGTGACAATGTCAAAGGATCTTTTTTATATAAATAAATGAAAGGATTCCACTTCTGTTTGTGATTATATTTGTAGAAGTTTTTTACATGGCAAAAAGTGTACACCTGAATATTACTAAAGATCTGCAGACCTAGCCTAGTTGTTTACACTATGCAAAGTAAGGCCTACTCTGAATTTAGAAATGGGCTTTGATTCATTGCTAGTCCAATACATCTGCCTGAATCCAACATGACCTTCTACTGGCTCACTGTATTTGTGATGCACATTAGGATGTTCCTGTGCATTTTTAAGAATACACAAATCACTTAACCAAAAATGCTCAGATCCAACAAAACTGTGTCAAATTATTCAATAGAACTTAAGTACATAAACCATCAGTGGTCCAGTATTTTAATCGCTTAGATGAGGCAGCTTAGTAAAGCAAAACAGACAATGAACAAGTCAAACAAAGATAACTATTGGTTGCACTTTACAATAAGGGAAGGTGTACAGTGTAATTACAGTGTAGGTACGTTGCTGATTTGTGTAACTGCATGTTGACATTTTTACATGCAATAGATTTGTAACAACAAACTTCTCTTCCCCTCCCTTAGTCCAGTCACTCTGTCCCCAGTGGAGTTGTCTGGCATTGACAGGGGATACAGCACCATGGCTCCCTCACCTCTCTCATCTAGAACCTCTTACATGGGGCTTGTGAGAGAGCTGAACATTTCTGTAGATTTAGATGTATTATTTTAATCCATGCAAGTCTAAAGCACTCTCTCTCTTTTAATTGTATTCAGCCACATAAATCATCCAGCACAACAGTATATTCTGCAAAAAATGTCCATACTCATTTCCCAAGCAAAAAAAACAACATTAATTGTAGCTAAACCTCCTCTCGACACCGAATAATTGTTTAAGATTAGTTCTACTCAGTTTTTCTCTATTGTGATTTTAATTGCAAATCCTTTGTATTGTGCATGCCACAAACATGCATAGCAGTTGTAAGTGCTATGTAAATATGTACCAGAAACTGTTGCAATAATTCCATGGGCTGACTACTCATGCCATCTGCAGTTACCCTGCTGTTTCCATGGGAATATGACATTTTGCAGAATCAAATCAAGATATAATCTGTGATGGTTGGCAAAACCCAAATAATGTTTAATGCTTAAAACCTAATAGCAATTGCACAGAATACACAGAGAAATCACAATCCAAATAGTGAGAGCTAAATCAAGCTGTCAAGGGGAACAGCAAATTAAATGGATGGCTAATGGTTATTGACAGCAACGTTTGGTTGTTCTGTTAAGTGCTATTAGCAACACATGATGTGAAGACAAATGGCTAAGTAGAATAACAGGCCTGATCCACTAAGCAGCTGCAGATGGCTTCATTGGGTGGAGAGGGGAAGGGTGTGGCATCTCTGCCCATTGTCATAAATAAAATATTATAATCAATGCATGCATTGATGCAAACTTACATAATGCATGAATGGTAACCTCACACAGACTCATCCTCTAAAATATAAACAGTGTGAACCTGATGATGATAGAGCAGGCTACTGTTACAAACACACATACCACACCCTCTGTCAGTGTCCACTAAAGACTGTGCAGTATGACAACGAGTGGATTCTTCACATTCCCGACCCTGAGGAACATAAAACAGTTAATGGTTGAATCACGTCAAATCAAAACGTTTTTATACTTCTAGTTGTGGCAATTACATCTTCTGTCATGTGCCCATACAGTTTGCTTTTGCACCATGTACTCATGGTGAAAGGTAGCCCACTGTACACTAGCCTACTAGACAGTGTAGTGTAGGTTACTCTTATCACTTATTTGAAGTATGGTTGTGTTACATTGTTCTTATTGACATTGTTGGCATATTGGCACAATTTGGTAATTGAATGACCGTTTTACGCAAATTACGCATCCCTATATCGCAACGCTCCGCTGCTGGATTCAATTGCATAGCGTCCTAGATTTCGCCCCTCCCCCCTTTTGAAGTCATGATGGCGGAACTGTAGTGTTTAGGACTAGAAAAGTATTATCCGCCCAGCAGTTCACTTATTTATTTATTTATTTATCTATCATTTCCCCACAATGACCCGCTGGATTCCAACAAAAAAAGAGAAATATGGCGTTGGTAAGTTAGACAATTATATCGTCTTATTTACAATAGGGCTGTTTTCACACAGCAGTTTTAATTATTTAGCTAGTTGGCCAAGCCTATTAAACTTTGAAGTTATGTAGGAAGCTTTAGGAAAGGTCGAAGTTAAGCTACCTGGAATATGTCACACATGTTGGCTGTATAGGGATCACTGAAAGAAAGTGAATGTTGGATAGATATTAATAAGTTTCGTCAGCGTGTGCGCCTTATGTCCATACAGTAGCAATCCGTAAATCAAGAGGTTCGACTCTAAAGTGATTTAGAGCCATGCTACACGTTGTGTGTAAACGTTTGTGTGATAACCAGGTGAAACGTTCTTGCGGCCCATATACTGTAGAAATTGTGTAATTAATCTATTACTAGACATTTCAGATATCATGAAAATACCAAGTCACATAGCCTACTACATGAGTCACTTCAGTTAGGGGATGATGTGTGTGTGTGGATACACGCCCTCAAGGTAAAGCAAAGCGAATGGGGAACCGTTTCAGCGAGTATGTTGACGTCAGTACACTGTAATAAAGCAGTTTATTGGTACCTGCAAGGTTCTTTGGTTGATGTTGTCACTGTATCAAGCAGTAACGCCTTTCATAGATTCTTATCAAAACATAGTTAAGTGAAAATGTATCAAAAGTTATCACCTGGTTGCTTTTCCTCCATTGTTTACAAAACATTAAGATGTGTAAATATAATAGGCATACAGATATCTGTATTCAGCAGGACAGAAAATAACCATAATCTCGTAGAATGATTTAGATCTCATTATGTATGTTCATTTTTTTCTGACAATTATTTGGGTTTTTAACTTTGTTTGTATTGGTATAATTCTAAAAATAACAATATTCTAGTAAGGAATGCCCTTTACTCGGCTTGCTAGCACCAAAGGTAACATACCTCTGTGGAAGTTCCTGTTCATCTTTTGTTGTTTTCTAAAAACCACAGACAGTGGTGTCATTTTCTCAGGGTTACTGAAGTCATAGTTTTTCTTGTTGTTATATTATATTTTTGTTTCTATCTTCTCAATTTTGAAAATGACAGATGACTCCATGTAACTGCTGATTGGTTTATTCTTATTTGGGTAGATACAGTTTGAAACAGACACTACCTTTAGTTATGTTTGTGAAATGCTGATCGAATCAGAACATCCTTGAAGCTTGTTATGTGTCCATTGCTGCTAAGCCCTAGTAAAAAAAAGAAAGAAGTCAAACCACTCACTCATGAACTAATGTCTGTGATAGTGTAGAGGGTGTTATTGCAAAAATAGAAGTACAAAATGGACACTTTATTAATATAAATGCATACATACATTTCATCATCACTCATCAGCGCACACATGTATTTCAATCTTTGACTAGGTCAGAGAGAGCTGGTAGGATTTTGATGAGTTTTTGTGTTGTTCATCTAATACAGGGATGGGCAAGTTTGATAGGGGTGGGGGCCACAATTTTTTTTTAACTCATCATAAGGGTCGCAGTTGCTCGCGGGTCTGTGTACTCACATCCACCCCCCCAGCCAGTAATTCAACCATGAAAACAATTTTAGATAGCTGGCCACTAAACTAAGTTACCGATCTAAAAATATTTAGCTGACATGGGCTAATTGACCAACTATCAGTGACTGATATAACAAGAGAAAAACTGCTGATGCACTACCAAATTTCGAAATTGAGCCTTGTGTATTCTACTATTCTAACTCACACCAGTAAGTTGAGACCCTGACTGAGTAAAAAAAAAATATATATATATCAGAGGGCCATCCCTGATCTATAACCTGCCAGCCAGAGATGTCACAGGTTGAAGTGCACAACATTGTGAAGGAGCTGCACTAGTGAACCATACTAAGGCACAGACAGTAGCACTTGAACAGTGACAGTATTGCTGCATCACAACATGCTTGGTTTGATTATTTTCACTGGCACAGCTCCGCTTTTGCCAGCCTGGCCCTGGACACAGTCAAAACTGTGTCAAGTTGGTGAAACGGGCCATTGTCACTATCTGCGTGACAAGAGGGAGATGTCATTTCTTTGTTTTTTTTATATAAAGGCTATTGTTTCTGAGTTGGCAGAGGGAGTTTTAACTATGAATAAGGAAATGTTTTGATGAGGTTTGATGCCATGATGAATTCTATTATTTGCATCCTCTATAGGACTGAATGGCACCCGGGCAATTCCACTGTTACTGTGCGCAGACACTTTAAATGTATGCCAAACAAAAAACATTGATTTCAAAGTTTAACAAACCATACAACTCTATGCACAAGGACTATTTTTAACAATTTACACTGACATTGTTACAAAAACACATTTACTAGAAGAACTGTGCAGATGCTAAATTTGCTAACATAATCTCAGTAAAATCTCCCTCAGTTGTTTTATGTGACCATGTTTTCTGGTCCTATTAAATGGAAACTCCACCCCAAAACAACACTTTTGTTAGTCCATTGTTGATATAGTCCCAAAATATTTTGCTTGTCAGCAATCACGTTTTCAAGATATATACTTGATCGCTGACATGCAAAACATTTTGGGACTATATCAACAATGGACTAATGAAACAAATACCAAAAATAGTTTTGGGGTGTAGTTTTCCTTTAAGATTCAAAGGTGTCTGCAGAAAGAACAGGGTGTCAGCTATGACATGACACCATGAGTTTGACATTTTTTTATTTTGGTTTCTGAACTACAGTAAGTGAAGTGGGTTTACATCCGGTAACAGAATTGTGGTAACTGATTTTCATCATGGGTCCCTGATCTGTACTACACAGAAATGCATAATTATGGATATGAATGTCATTCTCTTCATAGTGATATATCCTAAATAGGTACACAAAGGTGGAAATATGCAATATCCTAATTTGCCAATGTGGGTATTATTCTACCCACTGGCTATTTTTCTAATGAGCTCTGCCACCAAACAAGACCAAATTTGGTTGGTCCTGACCAAATCTTAACCAATCATAGACATCGATGTTTCACAAGTTTGGACTTGAAAGAACAGCACAGTACAGCTCAGTAGAGTACAGTAAAGTAGAGTATAGTTAAGTATAGTAGAGTAGAGTACATTATAGTGTACTCAACTCTAGTGTGATCTACTGTCTGCAGTACTTAACTCTACTCTACTCTAAATTACAGGACTGTGCTGCACTGTACTGAACTATACTCTACTTGTCTTTACTGTACTGTACTGAACTATACTCTACTTGTCTTTACTGTACTGTACTGTACTGAACTATACTCTACTTGTCTTTACTGTACTGTACTGAACTATACTCTACTTGTCTTTACTGTACTGTACTGAACTATACTCTACTTGTCTTTACTGTACTGTACTGAACTATACTCTACTTGTCTTTACTGTACTGTACTGAACTATACTCTACTTGTCTTTACTGTACTGTACTGAACTATACTCTACTTCTCTTTACTGTACTGTACTGAACTATAATCTACTTGTCTTTACTGTACTGTACTGAACTATACTCTACTTGTCTTTACTGTACTGTACTGAACTATACTCTACTTGTCTTTACTGTACTGTACTGAACTATACTCTACTTGTCTTTACTCTACTGTACTGAACTATACTCTACTTGTCTTTACTGTACTGTACTGTACTGTACTGAACTATACTCTACTTGTCTTTACTGTACTGTACTGTACTGTACTGAACTATACTCTACTTGTCTTTACTGTACTGTACTGAACTATACTCTACTTGTCTTTACTCTACTGTACTGTACTGAACTATACTCTACTTCTCTTTACTGTACTGTACTGAACTATAATCTACTTCTCTTTACTGTACTGTACTGAGCTATACTCTACTTCTCTTTACTGTACTGTACTGAACTATAATCTACTTCTCTTTACTGTACTGTACTGAGCTATACTCTACTTCTCTTTACTGTACTGAACTATACTCTACTTCTCTTTACTGTACTGAACTATACTCTACTTCTCTTTACTGTACTGTACTATGCTGTACAAACTTGTAAACATAGACGTCTATGATTGGTTCAAATTTCGGCCGGACCAAATCTGAACCATTCATGGACATCTACGTTTGGTTCAAATGAAGGCCGGTCCAGATGTCTGTGGATGTTGAAATCAGGGCAAGTCCGGACTAAAAACCGACGTCTGTGGATGTTGAAATCAGGGCAAGTCCGGACTAAAAACCGACGTCTGTGGATGTTGAAATCAAGGCCAGGGTGGACTGATCAAATTTGAACTTCAACATCAATGGACGTCCAGTGTCAATCGGTGCTCACTGGGTGAGGATGCTGGTTACAGTAAATGTAAAGAGAGGGGGCTCATGAGTAGGCGTCAGTAAGAGCCGGGAGAAGTGACATTAATTGGAAAAAGAGAGAAAAGAGGGGGAGAGAGAGAGCGAAGGGTTGTCCAGACTTTTCACACTAATGCTTTGACCACCAGACACAGAAAGAGAAAGATAACAGTTATCAGCTGAACATAACAGTATGCTAGTGGAAGGGAGGACAGTAGCAGGTGACCCAACTGTGTTTTGTGACTACTATGAGTTCACTTTGTAGCCAATTCAATTGCAGAAATTACGTTAACGATTGTTATGAAATTCTGTTACCGGTTTGGAAAGAGACTTTTTAGTTTTAATCACTTCATAATTCATAAACAAAATTGATATCAGTAAAAACCCTAAAACTAATTGATAGGTCTACCTTTACTTGTTACTTCTTTGAACTTCCATTGTCCTCCCTCCTCACGCGGGAGATAAAATAGAAAATAGAAAACAAATATGTGAGTTTTTGGTAACACATTTTTAAAATACATTTTTTATTTAAATTTTACCCCCTTTTCTCCCCAATTTTGTGGTATCCAATTGTTAGTAATTACTATCTTGTCTCATCACTACAACTCCCGTACGGGCTCGGGAGAGACGAAGGTCGAAAGCCATGCGTCCTCCGAAACACAACCCAACCAAGCCGCACTGCTTCTTAACACAGCGCGCATCCAACCCGGAAGCCAGCCGCACCAATGTGTCGGAGGAAACACCATGCACCTGGCTACCTTGGTTAGCGCGCACAGCGCCCAGCCCGCCACAGTGGCCAGTCGCTGGTGCGCGATGAGACAAGTATATCCTTACCGGCCAAACTCTCCCTAACCCGGACGATGCTAGGCCAATTGTGTGTCGCCCCCTGGAACTCCCGGTCGCGGCCGGCTGCGACAGAGCCTGGGCACGAACCCAGAGTCGCTGGTGGCACAGCTAGCGCTGTGATGCAGTGCGCCGCTGCGATGAAGTGCGCCACTGCGCCACCCGGGAGGCCCCGGTAACATAATTTTAAGGCACAGGGCAATGTTTCATAAACATATTATTGCAAACTAAATATCAGTGTTGATATTAGTTGGCAGGGATCTTTACTTCAACATTATTGTGTTTTCATGTATTTCTAATACCCTTTTCCATCTGTTTGACAAGAAATCAAAGCTTTTGTTTATTCCTAATTTTTAGGATGGGAAATGGTTGAAAAATGCATTCAGTGTTCAGTATTCAGACCCCTTGACTTTTTCCACATTTTGTTATGTTACAGCCTTGTTTTACATTTGATTCAATTAAACATTTTCCTCATAAATCTACACACAATACCTCACAATGGCAAAATTAAAACAGGTTTGTAGAAATTATCACAAATGTATAAAAAACAGAAATACCTTATTTACATAAGTATTCAGACCCTTTGCTATGAGACTCAAAATTGAGCTCAGGTGCATCCTGTTTCCATTGATCATACTTGAAAAGTTTCTACAACTTGATTGGAGTCCACCTGTGGTAAATTCAATTGATTGGACATGATTTGGAAAGTCATACACCTGTCTATATAAGGTCCCACAGTTGACAGTGCATGTTCGAGCAAAAACCAAGCCATGATGTCGAAGGAATTATCTGTAGAGCTCCGAGACAGGTTTATATTGAGGCACAGATCTGGGGAAGGGTACCAAAATATTTCTGCAGCTTTGACGGTCCCCAAGAACACAGTGGTCTCCATCATTCTTAAATAAAAGAAGTTTGGAACCACCAAGACTCTTCCTAGAGCTGGCCGCCCAGTCAAATTGAGCAATCGGGGGAGAAGGGCCTTGGTCAAGGAGGTGACCAAGAACCCGATGTTCACTCTGAGAGAGCTCCAGAGTTCCTCTGTGGAGATCATTTTTGCAGCACTACACCAATCAGGCCTTTATGGTGAAGTGGCCAGACAGAAGCCATTCCTCAGTAAAAGGCACATGACAGCCCACTTGGAGTTTGCCAAAAGGCACCTAAAGACTCTCAGACCATGAGTAACAAGATTCTCTGGTCTGATGAAACCAAAATTGAAGTCATTGGCCTGAATGCCATTGCATCACGTCTATAGGAAAGCTGTCATCATCTCTACTGTGAAGCATGGTGGTGGCAGCATCTTGCTGTGGGGATATTTTTCAGCGGCAGGGACTGGGAGACTTTTCAGGATCGAGGGAAAGATGAACGGAGCAAAGTACAGAGAGATCCTTGATGAAAACCTGCCCCAGTGCGCTCAGGACCTCAGACTGGGGCGAAGGTTCACCTTCCAACAGGACAACGACCGTAAGAAAACAGACAAGACAATGCAGGAGTGGCTTTGGGACAAGTCTCTGAATGTCCTTGAGTGGCCCAGCCAGAGTCTGGACTTGAAATCGATCGAACATCTCTGGAGAGACCTGAAAATGGTGGCGGAAGAAATGGCAGCCGTTTAAAAAAAACACTCTAACCACTAGGCTACCTGCCGAACCACGGGTGCCTAACCAATTGTGCTATTATGTGTTTTTTTGTTGTTTTTTTAAAACTTATTTTGTACATAATGTTTCTGCCACCGAATCTTACGGCAAAAAAGAGCTTCTGGATATCAGGACAGCGATCACTCACCTCGGATTAGACTAAGATTTTTTCTTCAACAAGCAGGACGCCCAGGATGTACGTCAGACACCCAACAAGGCCAAAATCCCCGTCATTGGCAAGAGAAAGGGATGCAGGTATAGAGGACACAGGGCGGGCATGGGACTTCAATGCAGGGAAACTTAAATAACTTTTACCTCATTTCTATGAGCATCTTAAATGTGCAACCAGAGGGGAAAAATACTTGATCACCTTTACTCCACACAAAAGAGACGGGTACAATGCTCCCACTCGCCCTCGATTTGGCAAATCTGACCATAATTCTATTTCCCTGATTCCTGCTTACAAGCAAAAATGAAAGTAGGAAGCACCAGTGACTTGGTCTATAAAAAAGTGGCCAGATAAAGCAGATGCTAAACTACAGGACTGTTTTGCTAGCACAGACTGGAATATGATCTGGGATTCTTCCAATGGCATTGAGGAGTACACCACATCAGTCACTGGCTTTATCAATAAGAGCATCAAGGACGTCGTTCCCACAGTGACTGTACGTACATACCCCAATTTATTTAACACTTTTTTGGTTACTACATGATTCCATATGTGCTATTTCATACTCTAAACAAATCAATGTTAAACAAATCAAAATATATTTTATATTTGAGATTATTCAAATTAGCCACCCTTTGCCTTGATGACAGCTTTGTACATTCTTGGCATTATCTAAACCAGCTTCATGAGGTAGTCACCTGGAATGCATTTCAATGAACAGGTATGCCTTTAAGACATGAAGTTCAGTCAATCCGGAAAATGTCAAGAAATTTGAACTTTTCTTGAAGTGCAGTCACAAAAACCATCAAGCGCTATGATAAAACTGGCTTTCATGAGGACCGCCACAGGAAAGGAAGACCCAGAGTTACCTCTGCTGCAGAGGATACGTTCATGAGTTTCCAGCCTCAGAAATTGCAGCCCAAATAAATGCTTCACAGAGTTCAAGAAACAGACACATCTCAACATCAACTGTTCAGAGGACACCAATAATAAGAATATATTTGCTTGAACCAAGAAACACGAGCAATGGACATTAGACCGGTGGAAATCTGTCCTTTGGTCTGATGAGTCCAACCGCTGTGTCTTTGTGAGGTGCAGAATAGGTGAATGGATGATCTCCACATGTGTGGTTCCCACCGTGAAGCATTGAGTAGGTGTGATGGTGTTGGGGTGATTTGCTAGTGACACTGTCAGTGATTTATTTAGAATACAAGGCACACTTAACCAGCATGGCTACAACATCTTTCTGCAGCGATACGCCATCCCATCTGGTTTGCGCTTAGTGGGACTATAATTTGTTTTTCAACAGGACAATGACCCCACACACCTCCAGGCTGTGTAAGGGCTATTTGACTAAGAAAGAGAGTGATGGAGTGCTGCATCGGATGACCTTGCCTCCACAATCACCCGACCTCAACCCAAATTAGATGGTTTGGGAAGAGTTGGACCGCAGAGTGAAGGACAAGTATTTAGTCAGCCACCAATTGTGCAAGTTCTCCCACTTGAAAAGATGAGATAGCCTGTAATTTTCATCATAGGTACACTTCAACTATGACAGACAAAATGAGAAAAAAAATCAAGAAAATCACATTGTAGGATTTTTTATGAATTTATTTGCCAATTATGGTGGAAAATAAGTATTTGGTCAACAACAAAAGTTTATCTCAATACTTTGTTATATACCCTTTGTTGGCAATGACAGGTCAAACGAGTCCTATATCGACATAACCTGAAAGGCCGCACAGCAAGGAAGAAGCCACTGCTCCAAAACCACCATAAAAAAGTCAGACTACTGTTTGCAACTGCACATGGGGACAAATATCTTATTTTTTTGAGAAATGTCCTCTGGTCTGATGAAACAAAAATAGAACTGTTTAGCCATAATGACCATCGTTATGTTTGGAGGAAAAAGGGGGACGCTTGCAAGCCGAAGAACACCATCCCAACCGTGAAGCAGCATCATGTGGCAGCATCATGTTTTGGGGTGCTTTGCTACCGGAGGGTCTGGTGCACTTCACAAAATAGATGGCATCATGAGGAAGGGAAAATATGTGGATATATTGAAGCAACATCTCAAGACATCAGTCAGGAAGTTAAAGCTTGGTAGCAAATTGTTCTTCCAAATGGACAATGGCACCAAGCATACTTCCAAAGTTGTGGTAAAATGGCTTAAGGACAACAAAATCAAGGTATTGGAGTGGCAATCACAAAGCCATGACCTCAATCCTATAGAACATTTGTGGGCAGAACTGAAAAAGCGTGTGCGAGCAAGGAGCCCTTACAAACCTTACTCAGTTACACCAGCTCTGTCAGGAGGAATGGGCCAAAATTCACCTAACTTATTGTGGGAAGCTTGTGGAAGGCTACCCGAAATATTTGACCCAAGTTCAACAATTTAAAGGCAATGCTACCAAATACTAATTGAGTATATGTAAACTTCTGACCCACTGGGAATGTGATGAAATAAATAAAAGCTGAAATAAATCATTCTCTCTAATATTTTTCTGGCATTTCACATTCTTAAAATAAAGTGGTGATCCTAACTGACCTAAGACATGTAATTTTTACTAGGATTAAATGTCAGAAATTGTGAAAAACTGTACTTTAACATGGAAATGACCACCACTCTCTGGTGGAGTCATTTCTGTATTTCATTTTCAATAGATTTGTAAACATTTCTGAAAACATGTTTTCACTTTGTCAAAATGGGACATTGTGTGTTGATGGGTGAGAAAAATCTATTTTGAATTTTGGCTGTAACACTACAAAATGTATAATTATTCTAGGGGTATGAATACTTTCTGAAGGCACTGTATATACCTTTTCCCCACAGGTCTACATATTAAATTAGTACTATTTGTTCTCACAGAAGAAGTGTTGAACAATCGCATACTAATTTGCATTTGAGGGGAACTGCATACAATTAAATGGGAAGGATACTTACTCAAAGAATATTCATGTTTAGTTTTGAGGTATTCAGAGATGTGATGAGCTTAGCCAGTTGAAGCGTGCAGTGAGACCTAGCCTCCGGCAACAAGGATTATCACTGTGCAAGTCAGGACAGAGCTCCTTGCCTTGTTTCTGTGATAGAGGGTGGATGCTGAGTACTAGGCTATAAAAGTCTATGTGCACTGCAGCTCACTCAAGTCATGACAAGTGTGTGCGTGTGTGTGTGTGTGTGTGTGTGTCTGTGTGTGTGTTGTGTGTGTGTGTGTATGTGTGTGTGTGTGTGTGTGTGTGTGTGTGTGTGTGTGAGAGAGAGAGAGCATGCTGTGCTGTGTGATCTGTCTCTCACTTGTGTCCTTCAGTGAAAAAAGGAGGGAGGGTGATGCAGCAAACGCCTCTAGGAAGGAAATTAAGTTAACAAACTGAGGAGCACAGGGTTGCAGCTGAAGAGCAGAGGAGGGCTGAGCACTCTGCTGACCCAGTTGGCTGCCATATACGCTTTACAATGTGACCCGATAGGCTCCATGGCTTGGTGATTTAGGAATAAATGATACATGATGTCAATCCCCTCATCACTCTGCTTTCCTCTGTGTGGATGTTGTAATACACTTGGAAAAACATTTTCCATTTACTCCATCCAACACATAGGCTCAGGGAATGAAAAATAACAGGATAATGTCAGTCATCTCTTTATTTAAAATGTGAGGTCAGGCTGTCCTAAAATAATAATCATGAATACAGGCTATAATTAAGAGTGAAGTGAAAATCCAAGAGATTGAGGGACATTTTCAATTAAAACTGGGTTTCCAGTATAAGGCCAGCCCTTGAATTCCACTTGCACCACACGAGAATGTACCTGTAATTTCATAAAACAATGTTTACTCTTACTCGAGCTCAAACATGCTTTTTCACAGCGCAAGAAATACCTGACTACAATATACTGTACCTTTATCAGATATGACCTGGGAAAAGGCCAAAGTCTATAGGATTTGCTGGGCTTTTCTTATCTTTTTTCTGTTTTCACTTTCTGTATGTTGAGCTTGTTTTGTGTTTGTATGTTGTTTCACATAGTAAAACTGCCATAATAAGACTCTATTTTCTCTCCCCCTCCTATCAATTCTCTCTCAGCAATCTATAATTATGACTCCAGAAGAGAGCAGGAGCTGTGTCTCCAGGTGGGAGACACTGTACACATACTTGAGACATTTGAAGGTGAGCATGAACAGCCAACATGCCCTAACATATCACTCTAGCTTCACGTTCTTACCTACAACAAGCTGTCACGCGCTAAGTAACAGTTTTCAACACTGAAACTTTGTAAAACATTGAACTAAAGCTGTTATCAATACCAGACATGAATTGAAAATAATCAGCAATGTTTAATGAAATTCCTTTGAAAGATATAACAGTCAATATCACCATCTGTGTCTAGTTTGTCATCTTCTCATCGGTCTTATCTCTATTATATTTATCCCTATATCTCTGTCATATCTCTATATCAATCTTTAATCTCCCCAGACTGGTATAGAGGGTACACAATACGGAACAAAGCACAGAAGGTATGGCAACAACCGTATATCCATTCATGGTTTTTCCTTAAAATTAGAAAATAATTTGAGGAAGAGGTTTACGTTTCTGTTTCATCTCATAGGGCATTTTCCCAGCCTCGTATATCCATTTAAAGGAGGCTAAAGTTGAAGGGACAGGGTAAGGTGTCACTCACTTGTTATGTCAGTAGAAATTGATTGTATTTGATGGGATGTGTGACTTGACCTATTTGCACGATTTGATGCATGTGATGCACCTATGGGACCCAATATCTGGTACGTTCCTTCCTTCCACCCATCTTACAGCCAGCAGGAAATAGTTATCCCAGGAGACCTACCACTGGTACTGGAGTTAGGCGCCACTCTGAGGGAATGGGCACAAATATGGCACAAGCTATATGTGGTACGTTGAGAAATCTAGTTTCTTATCCATCACCCTACTTACATAATCTTTACATTAAATAATTCACTTTACCCTTATGCTGTTATTCAACTCTGACACTTAGTCTGTTTGGAAAAGGGTAATTATGTTAGCCTGGGTGACTGTGATGATGAATATGACTGTTTGTTTGACAGAACAACAAGACCACTCTGTTCAGGGGCGTACAACAGATGGCCTACAGCCTCATCGAGTATCGATCTCAGATAGTGTCTGGAACATTGCCCAAGGATGACCTTGTGGAGCTCAGGAAGAAAGTCACAGCTAAGATTGATTATGGAAACCGGTATAAATTGCACTCTACTTGAATTGCATTGTGACATAAACATGCTTGTAACGTTTTATGTGACTGAGTCATGGTGCTAAGAATATGCCCTTGTAAATCTGTCCTAAGCTATATTTGATGCTTTCTGTTGTACAGGATTCTAGGGTTGGACCTGGTGGTGCGAGATGATGCAGGGAACACTCTGGACCCGGACTGCACAAGCACAGTCAATCTATTCCGAGCCTTTGAGACTGCATCCCGCAGTATAGATGACAGAATACAAGAGGAGAAGGCATGGACCAGCTGTTGTTTGCGCCTCTCTGATAGATAAAATACTACATGTATATGCTGCAGAGTTAGCCCTGCCAGTGCATCGTGTTTGCTCATACAGTGTCTCTGCGCCCCTCTGTAGACCCGGAAGCAGAATCTGGAGATGCGGCGCCAGTCCCTGTTTAGCACAGTGCACACATACAGTCTCCTCATGAACCTCAAGAACTTTGTTTGTAACATCGGGGAGGATGCAGAGCTGCTTATGTCGCTCTATGACCCTGACCAGTCAGAGTTCATTAGGTCAGATACCAACTAATTTAAATTCATTGCATTATACTAAACCACCGTTACCATTCTGACACTTGACAGAACATTTCGTCCAGTACTCATGTGTTCCACATTGCATATATATTTAATAACGTGACTGTATGTAGGCATTTTGATATATGTGTGTTTTTGTATTATCTTGTCAAAAACACACAGAGGTTTGTTACAGAGAGGTATGGGAGGTGTGATTCTTGATTGTGAATGCCATGTCTGTTTGCAGTGAGAACTTCCTGGTGCGCTGGGACAGCATGGGCATGCCCAAAGAGATTGAGAAACTCAATAATCTGCCTGCCCTCTTCACGGTAACAGAGATGAAAGCCTCCCTTCCACTTTCTTATTCCCTGTTGTTGTAAATGTAATAGTCTAGCCATGGGGCCTAATAGATGGACCGGAAGCGGGCAGTGACAGTCCTTGGTTGAGGCATGCTATGCAATGCCATGCCATGCCATTTATATCCTCAGACAGGCTCTTCATCTGAACTGCTCATATTAAAATTCATATAAGCAACATTGCATAAGATATTGAATATGTTCTGCCTTGCAACTTTTACTTTACTTGCATTATGTCGTCCTTATCTTTGCATTGAAATGGTCTTCTCCACTCTGCCCTCTCTGGCCAGGATCTGAGCAGCAGTGACCTGATTAGGCCACGTCTCTTCCTCGTCTGTCAGATTATCAGGGTGGGCAGCATGGAACTCAAGGAGGGCAAGAAACACACAGGAGGGTTAAGGAGACCGTTTGGTGTAGCTGGTGAGATGTCTTTTAATTGAGATGTCTTCCCTAAATTTGTTTGCGCAAATTTACACATTCTATTAAATCTGAAATCAGAACACTACCCCATTTACTCAGAGTTTGAGTGAATGGGTAATTGAGGGCCTAAACAAACCTTTACAGTAGGATCCCTGTCCTGGATAAAAGCCAGACACACCCTGAGCCCACCTGAACCTGCTTACCCTCCTGACCCATAAACTACCTCTGCGTTGTCTGCCTTGCCAAAGGAGTCAGGGGAAAGGATTTAAATATCCCTCTTTTTTTTGAGTGGATGATTACATTTCTGGGTTGGATGAGAAATTGTCTCCTCTGGTGTCACAGCAAATTAACTGAACCCAGAATCATTGGAAGCAATAAAGAGCTCTTTTTTCCGTCAGCTATTTCCTAAGAAATTACAAATTGAGAGAGAAAGAGGAATGCCTACTGAACCATCATCTATTGCAACACAAAGCTCAAGATCACACAGACAGGCTGGAATCCTACCTATGCTCCTGTTGTGGATGTATCTTTTTATCATTGTCTCTGGTGCATTGGAACAGGTGTCTGAGGGCCCAATAACTCGTTTTTTAAACACAAATTACATTGTCGTTCTGCTCTGTAGTTTATTTAATCAGAATGAAGACTGCTGTGAAATGGCTCAAGCTGAGAAATCAAATACCAAAGATATTAAAGTTATGTCATGCTAGCAGCAGCAGTGGCAATAACAGGATCATTTAATTGAAAGCAGCTTATTAGCTTAGCCTTTGCCACATATCACCACCACATTCACAGTTGCCTCTGTTCACAGTGATGGACATCACAGATATCGCCCATGGGAAAGCAGATGATGAGGAGAAGCAGCATTTCATCCCCTTTCAGCAGTGAGTGTTTTAAAATCTCTCACGGGCTCTGTTCATTTTCACAGTGATAATAGTCCTCACTCCCCAGTCCATTTTAACTCAACCTTCTCTTACACCATCATAGAGTCAGAAATGACAAATGGCTTGAACTGTTTTAGGATAGAGCACTTAAAGGAATGCATTATGCAACTGCTTCCTCTATTGCTATACAATACTGTAGATCGAGGACAAGTCTAGGTTTGTAGTGCAGTGTAACAAAAAATGCAACTGGAGACTGTTCTTATTCTTGCTTGGTCACATGCACTGTTATATTTTGTGGATTTCCTTTTCCAATATCTCAATATGTCTTTCATAGCTCTATGTTTTGTGATCAATGGTTCCATCCACTTGTCAGTCCCACTTAAAAAAAATATTTATCCCCCTCTCTCCCTTCTTCTCTCTCCCAGGATAGCTATGGAGACCTATATCCGTCAGAGGCAACTCATCATGTCACCTCTCCTCCCATCCCGGGTCATTGGAGAGAATGAGCCTCTCACCGCCGTCTTTAACAAAGTCATTAACACCCGGGAGGTTAACCACAAGGGCCAGGGTAAAGAGACACACTCACTGACACTCTGTGGCAACAACTCACCAGTTTGCCTAGAATATAGCAGAGTAGAACAGAATATAAAATACAAAGGAATGTTACTCGGAAGTGGCTTTTAAAATGTGGGTCTGGGTTCAAAATAGAAACGTAACAGGTTGTGTGTATCCATTCTGCACATTCTGTTAGTTTCTCTGTCTTGTTAACTATCTCTTCATTGATTGGCCCTGCTGGGTTCTCAGGACTGTTTGTGACCTTAAAGCTACTTCCTGGTGACCTGTCCCAGGTCAGGAAGGACTACTCCCACTTTGTGGATCGCACCACCGCCATTGTTAGAAAGATGGGCTTCCCTGAGATCATCCTCCCAGGTGCCATACGTTTGTTTATATGTTCTTCTTTGTAGCTGAATTGCATCTGAAACAAGGGGTTGCATACTTTGTAGCTGAATTGCATCTGAAACAAGGGGTTGCATACTTTGTAGCTGAATTGCATCTGAAACAAGGGGTTGCATACTTTGTAGCTGAATTGCATCTGAAACAAGGGGTGGCATACTTTGTAGCTGAATTGCATCTGAAACAAGGGGTGGCATACTTTGTAGCTGAATAGCATCTGAAACAAGGGGTTGCATACTTTGTAGCTGAATTGCATCTGAAACAAGGGGTTGCATACTTTGTAGCTGAATAGCATCTGAAACAAGGGGTTGCATACTTTGTAGCTGCCTTTACAGCAGTGACAGTTAATAGATTGCTTTTCAATATTAACCAACTAATTCTCCTCCTCTAGGATATGTGAGGAACGATATATATGTGACCTTGCTGCAGGGGGAGTTTGACCGCGGTAAAAAAACGTCACCCAAAAATGTTGAGGTGATGTTGAGTGTACTAGATGACGATGGCAATCTCATGGAGGTAAGGGTGCTGTCTTAACATTATGTGTGCCTCCACATTTCTTTCTTTAACCATTTTTACCTCAAGTATTACATGGTGGTCAACTCATGTTTGTTGGTTTATTGTACAAAAACTTAAGTTATTACAAAATGACCCCAATTCATGTTTATACATATACATGGGGTTTCTTGTCTGCAAAAAAATATGTTTGACTGAAGCTCATTCCTTCTCCTTGAATAGAAAGCAATATTTCCTGGAGCTGGATATGATGGGATCACAGAGTACAAGTCTGTAATTTACTACCAGGTCAAGCAGCCGAGCTGGAATGAAACAGTCAAGGTACAGCTCACTTACCTGCATCCCAGGTGTTTCTGTCAGGACAAGAGAGCTCTGTACTCTCCCCATGGTGGCTCAAGTTCAGCAATTCATTTCCCAAAAAGATTTGGCTCTATACAATTAAATAATCCTTTAGAGGAGATATTGGCACTCATACAAAATGCTAGACAGATACTAGACATTACTTTCTCTGTCTCTTGTTATGATACTCTCCTCACTCCTCTCCTCATTCCTTTCTTCTCCCCTTGCAAGGTGACTATTCCGATTGAAGATGTGGGCCGCTGTCATCTCAGAGTGATGTTTCGACACAGATCATCTCAGGACTGTGAGTGCCTCACGTTTTTAAAACACTCGACACCCGGGCAGCCTGCCCTAACCCTCTGGGATCTGGTCAGAATGAATATGAATGTGTCCTTCAGAGTTGGTTGATTGGGTTCTCACTGACACTGCTGTGTTTCCTTTAGCTAGAGACAAATCAGAAAAGCCATTTGGCATGGCGTTCGTCCGCCTGATGAAAGGAGACGGAACCACACTGAGAGACGGCAGACATGACCTCATTGTCTACAAGGTGGGACCAACACAGCACTATGCTACTGACACAGACCCTATATGATGCCCACAGCTTGGTGGAACCAGAGGGTTCGGATACATTTGATTCATTTGAAATAATTATCTCCCCATAGGGATTCTATTTCATTATCTGTTAAGTAGTGAAGTAGTAATTATTTAGATATTTCATATAAAATAAAAAGCTGAAAGTAAGTAGATCATTCATGGCCCCTCCCTGGTCAATGAATAGCAAATGGCATACAGATGAATATGTTTTAGTATTTAATTCCTTTTGTTCATTTGGCTAAGGTTGATGTAAAGAAGACTGAGGATGCAAAGACATACCTGACTCTGCCAGGCTCCTGGGCTGAGGTGGAGGAGAAGGAGAGGCAGACAGGGAAAACCTTTCAGCATTCAGGAGTCATCCCAGTCACAAAGGACAGCTTCCAGATTGGCACTCTCACCTGCTCCACTAAACTCACCCAGAATGGTACTGTAGTAGGACATGATTATCTGGGAATCAATGTATTTAGAATCAAACAGACCTTAACAAATGTAATCAAATCAAATCCAACTCTTTCCGCACTTCGGCTCATAATACAGAGTAGAATGATGTTGACATAAAAGTAATATTCTCCTGTTCCTCTTCCAGTGGATCTCCTGGGCCTATTGAACTGGAGGTCCAACCCTGAACAGCTGGACCAGAACCTGCAGCGCCTGATGGAGGTAGAGGGAGGAGAGATTGTCAAAGTGAGTCTGACTCCTCCAGTGTTCTTAACTAGTTTAACATACAAGGACACCCTATACTAATGCATTTGTCTTTTGTGGTCTTAGTTTCTACAGGACACACTTGATGCCCTGTTCAACATCATGATGGAGACTTCAGAGAAGGACACCTATGACAATCTGGTCTTTAATGCTCTGGTGAGTTCTGGAGTGGTGGGTGAATTACCTGTGTTAAGCGATCAGGGTTAATGGCATTTGTCTTTAATATACCAAAAGACAGTTGTATATCAGAAACTATTCATGCAACAACATTTTCCAGCAGGTTTCTATATTACACTGGTTCCTGACTGTGCTTTGCTTTTCTTCTAGGTGTTTATAATCACACTGATTGGAGACATCAAGTTCCAGCACTTTAACCCAGTACTGGAGACATACATCAACAAACACTTCAGTGCCACTTTGGCTTATATGTAAGTATAGCCCTCTCCTTTTTCACATTTCCCTCTCTACTCAGTTCATTTTTCTTTCCTCCTGTTTTGACACCTTTCCACCAATTCAGAATGCAGTCATTTATATGCAGTTACTGGTATGCCTGAGTGCCCCATTCCATTACTTTTTCAGGAAGCTGACCAAGGTTCTGAATTACTATGTGGGCCATGCAGATAAGCCTGTCCTAACAGAGGGGCTGTACTCAGCCCTCAAAGCCCTCAAGTACCTGTTCAGGTTCATTGTGCAGTCCCGGGTCCTCTACCTCAGGTATCATAGCTGTGGCCTTCCTTCCTCATACATACTCATACATTTGGTAAACAATATTAGTTTGTTTTGAAATGAGCAATGTCCTTCTTTCTGTTTATTCAGATTCTATGGGACCAGTGAGGATGGGGATGCTTTCTTTAACTCCATCCGGACACTCTTCCTCTCCTTCAACACACTCATGGACAGACCGCTAGACGAGGGAGTGAAGATAAAGGTGAGTTGGTGTAGGGGAGAGACACTGGTATGGACACTTGCATGGTACTTCATCTTCTTTAATGCACTCTCAGTTAACATTGAATAGCCTGGTAGGGCAGCACTCACTGTATTATTCTAATGAAATTGTCAGCTTTACAAACTAGCTTACCCTTTCTATGTTAATTGAAGCCATAAGGGCCATCCACACCAAGGATGATAGCCATAAAGATACATTATACAAAACTATAACCAGCGTTCTGCAGTACACCTGTCAATCAACTTATCAATGCATACTGTAGGCCTGTTAATAAGGTGGTAACACAGAACATTCAGTGCTTCAGGGTGTGTTCACTGTTATTGTGACAACTGCAAATAATACTTAAATGTACATATAGGAACTCATATTCAAATGTAGTCATTGAACAACAAATACTGTCGTGAATAGCTTATATGCAATGAATTTACACAGTTGAAATATATTGTTTAATCTGATAATAAAATGGCAGGTAGCCTAGGATAGTGTGCGCCCCAGTCTGCGCTCCAGCTCGACATTCTCCCTAATTGATTAAGCTTTTTGGGGACAAGAAAAACAATCATACCTAGGCTATAACAGCAAAATGCAATAATGCTTTTTGAATGTATTTTTCTAGCTAGTAAATCGGCTGTAGACTGCAGTGGATATGTCATTTCAATAACCGCAAAAAAAAAATGCGTTTTGAATGCATGATTCATTCCGAAATAATAATAATCTAGCCTAGGCCTGATTAGGCAACCATATTGATCAGTAATGGGTATTGTCTTGACAGTTGGCACGGTCCAGAAAGGCACAATAGTAGGCAAGTCATAGTGTGTATTTTGCCAGGATGTATTGGCGTTAACAGATAGGCCTACCATCGAAAATATGGCCTTCTCATGCGCTGTTTGTCGTGGATCATCATTCTCCCAAGTCGTCTTATAAGTAACGTGGACACCAATATGCTCACACATGGCCATTTATTCAGGCATGTTTCTCTTGCGCTCTGCCTTCTCTCCTCTCTGAGCAGCCTCGCGCACCTAGAGCCAACAACGCTTCAATGGAACGCGTTTTTGATTGGTTGTCAATGTTTAATCGTTGGAGGGACAGGGAAAAAAGTCTCTCTGGAAGGGATCGCTCTCGTTGTCGTTCTCCACTATTTTTGTTGTTATCGTTGTAGTCTGACGTTCCTGTTCACTTGAATTAGAACGATTATATTTATTTGTATAGTTTTTATCGTTTTTGTTATAGTTATCGTCCTTGGTCCTATAGTTATTGACTTTTATGCTGGCTTCATGAAAGATAGTTCAAGTTTTACTTGATAAACACTTTATAGTTGACTCGCTCTGTAAAGCATTATCCACTGATATTTCCTTCATGTTCTTTTAAAAATACTTTTGAGACCTTGTCTTTTTCAGGGGGCGATACTGAAATACCTCCCCACCATCATTAATGACATAAAAAATGTCTTTGACCCTGTGGAGCTCAGGTAACTCCTTGTAATGACATTTTAACAGTAAAATCTCTGCAGAAATGATACTGTTTCCTGTATAGAAAAGATAGTGACATTGTCACATGTCCTTGCCTTTTTCTGTATGTTTCCTGTCTCTCCCTCACTAGTGTTCTTCTGACCAAGTTCATCGAGAGCATCCCTGACTCTCAGCTGGTGCGCCAGAAGCTTGGTTGCATGTGTAAGATGGTGGAGAGTGACCTTTTCAAAAAGCCAGGTACTGTGGCGCCTCTCTGGTTAAAACACAACTTTATAATCATCTCTATTTAAAAACAGAACCACATGATGACACATTTGAATGGTCTCTATTTGTCTTTGACCCTACAGAGTGTCGAGATGTCCTCTTGCCACTGTTGACTGACCAGCTGAGTGGGCAGCTGGATGACCACTCCAATAAGCCTGACCACGAGGCCTGTGTTCAGCTGCTCAGCACTGTGCTTGACAACCTGGACCGCAAGGATGTGGTGAGTGGCTAATTGCTACAGCACATCTCTAGCTCTGCTGCTGGAAACACTGAAATCAGTCACATCCCTGACTCTAACTGGATGGGTTTTGAAACATATATTATTTATCTGAGCTGCTTGTCTGTGTCCTCAGGGTCCAACCCGAGGTCATGTCCAGCTGATTATGGAGCGACTGCTTCGCAGGGTCAATCGCACTGTCATCAGCATGAGCAGAACCTCCCCTCTCATTGTAAGACCCTTCTTCTTCATCTAACTCTAAAGTTATTTTAATTTGTTCAGTTGGTAGCCTAATACTTTATTTTAAGTTTCCATGTATACGGCACAGTGCTGAAAATCTGCTTATATGCATCCTTTACAGTATATAACTTGGTTAGCACTTATAAGCATTCAACAATATAAGCAGGTTATAAGCATATAACATGTTATACAGTACCAGTCAAAAGTTTGGACACACCTACTCATTCAAGGGGTTTCTTTATTTTTACAATTGTTCTACATTGTAGAATAATAGTGAATACATCAAAACTATGAAATAACACATATGGAATCATGTAGTAACCCAAAAATTGTTAAACAAATCTAAATATATTTTATATTTGAGATTCTTCAAAGTAGCCACCCTTTGCCTTGATGACAGCTTTGCACACTCTTGACATTCTCTCAACCAGCCTCATGAGGAATGCTTTTCCAACTGTCTTGAAGGAGTTCCCACATATTCTGAGCACATGTTGGATGTCCAACTCATCCCAAACGATCTCAATTGGGTTGAGGTCGGGTAATTGTGGAGGCAAGGTCATCTGATACAGCACTCCATCACTCTCTTTATTTTTCAAATAGCCCTTACACAGCCTGGATGTGTGTGGGGTCATTGTCCTGTTGTAAAACAAATGATAGTCCCACTAAGCACAAACCAGATGGGATGGCGTATCGCTGCAGAAAGATGTTGTAGCCATGCTGGTTAAGTGTACCTTGAATTCTAAATAAATCACTGACAGTGTAACTAGCAAATCACCCCAACATCATCACACCTACTCAATGCTTCAAGGTGGGAACCACACATGCAGAGATCATCCGTTCACCTACTCTCCGTCTCACAAAGACACGGCAGTTGGAAGCAAAAATCTCACATTTGGACTCATCAGACCAAGGGACAGATTTCCACTGGTCTAATGTCCATTGCTCGTGTTTCTTTGCCCAAGCAAGTCTCTTATTATTATTGGTGTCCTTTAGTAGTGGTTTCTTTGCAGCAATTTGACCATGAATGCCTGATTCACACAGTCTCTTCTGAACAGTTGATGTTGAGATGTGTCTGTTACTTGAACTCTGTGAAGCATTTATTTGGGCTGCAATTTCTGAGGCTGGTAACTCTAATGAACTTATCCTCTGCAGCAGAGGTAACTTTGGGTCTCACGAGAGCCAGTTTCGTCAGAGCACTTGATGGTTTTTGCGACGCACGTGAAGAAACTTTCAAAGTTCTCAACATTTTCCACATTGACTGACCTTCTTGTCTTAAAGTAATGATGGCTGTCATTTTATTTTCTTATTTGAGCTGTTCTTGCAATAATATGGACTTGGTCTTTTACCAAATAGGGCTATCTTATGTATACCACCCCTACCTTGTCACAACACAACTGATTGGCTCAAACGCATTAAAGAAGGAAATACATTTTCCAAAAGTCATCAAGGCAAAGGGTGGCTACTTTGAAGAATCTAAAATCTAAAATACACGTTTTTTGTTACTACATGATGTGTTATTTCATAGTTTTGATGTCTTCACTATTATTCCACAATGTAGAAAATAGTAAAAATAAAGAAAAATCCATTGAATGAGTAGGTGTGTCTAAACTTTTGACTGGTACTGTATGTGGGATCCTAAACTAGTTTTTCAGCTAAGGTGTCTGATGCTCTGTCTTCTCCATACCAGGGTCATTACCTAGCCTGCATGACTGCCATCTTGAAGCAGATGGATGACATGCACTACGCCCACTACATAAGTACTTTCAAGACCAGACAGGACATTATTGTAAGTGGTCCGCTCCTCCTGCCCTGGGCATCGCTCTTCCTGAGTCATCCAGTCGATAGCTGGCATTCAACCACTGGTGCTTGTAACTGCACCTGAAGTGGTTATTGATTATAGACATTTCATGAGGACTGACTTGGAACAATGTGAGGATCTCCCTGTCCTTGCTTCTTTACTGAGGTGTGTGGGTCTAATATGAGGAAAGCTTAGGTACCTGCTGTGCATAGTTTAACCTTTCTAGTGCAGGCATTCTGCTAAATTCTGCCATCCTGTCCGATTTCAAAAATGCTTTACAGCGAAAGCACAACATGTGATTATGTTAGGTCAAAGCCAAGTAAAAAAAAAAAAGAGCAATTTTTCCAGCCAAAGATAGGAGTCACAAAAAGCAGAAATATAGATAAAATGAATCACTAACCTTTGATGATCTTCATCAGATGACACTCATAGGACATCATGTTACACAATACATGTATGTTTTGTTCGATAATGTGCATATTTATATCCAAAAATCTCAGTTTACATTGGCGCGTTACGTGCAGTAATGTTTTGATTCCAAAACATCCAGTGATTTTGCAGAAATACTCATAATAAACATTGATAAAAGATACAAGTGTTATTCACAGAATTAAAGATAAACTTCTCCTTAATGCAACCGCTGTGTCAGATTTCAAAAAACTTTATGGAAAAAGCATAATCTGAGAACGGCGCTCAGAGCCCAATCCAGCCAGATAAATATCTGCCATTTTGGAGTCAACAGAAGTTAGAAATAACACTATAAATATTCACGTACCTTTGATGATCTTCATCAGAAGGCACTCCCAGAAATCCCAGTTCGACAATAAATTACTGATTTGTTCCATAAAGTCCATCATTTATGTCCAAATAGCTACTTGTTGTTAGCGTGTTCAGCCCAGTAATCCATCTTCATGAGGCGTGAGCACTTCGTCCAGAATAAAACTTGAAAGGTTCCGTTACAGGTCGTAGAAACAAGTCAAACGATGTATGGAATCAATCTTTCGTTTTTTTTTTTACATAAAACATCAATAAGGTTCCAACCGGAGAACTCCTATGTCTGAAGTAAAGCACTGGAACGAGAGCTAACTCTGTCGGGAGCGAGCGTCACGAGCCTGAGACACTCTGCCAGACCACTGACTCAAACAGGTCTCATGAGCCCCTCCTTTATAGTAGAATCCTCAAACCAGTTTCTAAAGACAGTTGACATCTAGTGGAAACCGTAGGAAGTGCAACTTGACTCCATAGACACTGTGTATTCGGTAGGCCAAGCGTTGAAAAACTACAAACCTCAGATTTCCCACTTCCTGGTTGGATATTTCTCAGGTTTTCGCCTGCCATATCATTTATGTTATACTCACAGACATTATTCAAACAGTTTTAGAAACTTCAGAGTGTTGTCTATCCAATACTAATAATAATATGCATATATTAGCATCTGGAACAGAGTAGGAGGCAGTTCACTCTGGGCACGCTATTCATCCAAAAGTGAAAATGCTGCCCCCTATCCCAAAAAGGTTAACTTGTTACTAATCAATGGACTTGGTTAGAAACACAATCCCATGTTTGTGCAGACATGAAGATGCATAAATCCAGGTACTTGCAGTACAGGTAAGGTAACTGTTCTCCCTGGCCCACTACAGGACTTCCTGATGGAGACATTCATCATGTTTAAGGACCTGATGGGGAACGTTTTTCCCTCTGACTGGATGACCATGAACCTTCTGCAGATTGGGGTGTTTCTGCGGGCCATCAACCAGTACTCTGAGGTCCTCAACATGTACTTCCTAGACCAGACCCACTTTGAGCTGCAGGTGGGTCTCAAGTCTCCACCTCTTAATGGGGTGGACAAAATACATCTGTGTCTCTCTCCTAATGTAATCTTAATTCAATAATTGTCTCAATGTCCATGTCAAAATGTTTATCATATTCTCCTCTCTTCAGCTATGGAACAACTACTTCCATCTGACTGTGGCATTCCTTACCCACAAGTCATTGCAGCTGGAATCCTTCTCTCAAGAGAAACGGAACAAAATACTTAACAAGTATGTCCTTTTCTTCTTTATTTTGTGTATGAGTGCAATATTTAAATTCCCCCAAATAAATAATTACACAAGAAAAATCCAAATTGCACAGTGTATTTTAATTGATACAGTATTCACACCCCTTTACCTTTTCCACCCTTTGTTGTGTTAGAAAGTGGGATTAAAATGGATTTAATTTTTAAATTGTTCAACGATCTACACAAAATACTCTGTTATGTCAAAGTGGTCGAAAAATTCCATATTTGTTATAAATTAATACAAATAAATCAGTATGCACCCCCCTGAGTCAATAGATGTTAGAAACACCTTTGGCAGCGATTAAAGCTGTGAGTATTTTTTGTCTAAGTCTCTAGAGCTTTGCACACCTGAATTGTACAATATTTGCCCAATATTCTTTTAAAGAATCAGCGAGCTCTGTCACCATCGGCCTCATGGTGAAATCCTTGAGCAGTTTCCTTCCTCTACGGCAACTGAGTTAGGAAGGACGCCGGTATCTTTGTAGCGACTGGGTGTATTTATACACCATCCAAAGCCTAATTAATAACTTCACCATGCTCAAAGGGATATTCAATGTCTGCTTATTATTATTTTATTTTTTTACACATCTAGAAATCAGTGCCCTTTACGAGGCATTGAAAAACTTCCCTGGTCTTTGTGGTTGAATCTGTGCTTGAAAGTCACTACTCGATTGAGGGACCTTACAGATAATTGTATGTGTGGGGTACAGAGATGGGGTAGTCATAGACAAATCATGTTAAACGCTATTATTGAACACAGAATGAGTCCATGCAACTTATTATGGGATTTGTTAAGCACATTTTTCTCATGAACTTATTTGTGCTTGCCATAACAAAGGGGTTGAATACTTTTGACTGAAGACATTTTCAGCTTTTCATTTTTAATTCATTTGTAAAAAATCTCTAAAAACAAAATGATACTTTGACATTATGGGGTATTATGTGTAGATCAGGGTGCAACACAAAACCTTTGGGGAAAAGTAAAGGGGTATGAATACTTTCTGAATACACTGTAAATGCTCCTGTTAGTAAATATGTATTCATGCTCTACTGCATGTAGTGTCATTCTATGATGTGGTTACAGGTATGGAGACATGAGGAAGAGCATTGGCTTTAAGATCAGAGACATGTGGTATAATCTTGGTAAGTACCGTCCGGTAGTTGTTATCTCTGTGAGACAGGAACTCCTCAAATAGAAGTGTCTAGAGAATGGCCTGTTCAGTGGAAACATGCTCTGATAGGAGAGAAGCTAGACATTGTTGTTTTATTGCCAGGTTTCACGGTGGCCGCTTTTTGTTTACAGCTTTATGAGTTTACTGTCTTTTTGTTTGCATGAAAAAGGAGTGTGGCTTATTGCCCTTTCAAATGAACCATGTGTAACATTTGTTTCTAACTGCATCCTGTGTGTATCTCTCAGGCCCCCACAAGATGAAATTCATCCCTGCCATGGTGGGGCCCATCCTGGAGGCTACCCTGGTGCCTGAGCCAGAGCTTAGGAAAGCCACCATCCCCATCTTCTTTGACATGATGCAGTGTGAGCACAACTTCACTCCCAGCCGTACCTTTGACATGGTGAGATAGCTGCCCACAGTAGTGTTGCCTGTCTGGCTTTACAGTATAACTGTACAAATAGAGTTTCCCAGCTTTATTTGGCTGAACTGATCCTTGCATTGGCATGTGTGATGTGTTTTTAATATGTATGCCTGTAAATGCAGTTTGAGAATGAACTGATCACCAAGTTGGATCAGGAAGTAGAGGGAGGCAGTGGGGATGAACAGTACAAAATCCTGCTGGAGAAAACGTAAGCACCCTGCAATCAGAGGCTGATGCCTTTTTCTTATTCTTTTTACCTCATGGTTTCATATTCAAGACCTAAATAAGGGCTATTTATCTATATTGCATTGTTGGTATTGTGTAGGCTACTGGAGCACTGCCGGAGGCACAGATACCTGTCTCAGTCAGGGGAGGAGCTGGCTCTGCTGCTCAGCAGTCTGCTGGAGAAGCTACTGGCATACCGCACCATCACACATGACGAGAGCCCTGAGCTCCGCATGAGCTGCACCGTCAACGTCCTGGTACGCCCTTACAGTACCCAACTAAGATGCAGTGGGGAGCTCACCAGGCACTATCTAATCCATTGGACTGGTTTATGTGGAACTCACAATATAGTCTGAACGATTGAGCCACATTCACCAACTCAGAGGAGTAGTATATGAAGATGTTATGTTTCTACATTGAACAAATTCATTTTTTACTAAATGTTATCATCAAACATTTGAACCAAACCTGAGTTTTTCCACTGTTTTTATTTTGGTTGTGACAGAATTTCTATAAAGAGAAGAAACGGGAAGACATTTACATACGGTGAGACAGTTGGATAAATGAATAGTCTTCTTTGCATCTCATTTAGTTAGATATCACTCTAAAATACTGAATTCGTCCTCAGGTATCTGTACAAGCTGAGGGATTTACACCTTGTCTGTGAGAACTACACAGAGGCAGCCTATACCCTGTTACTTCATGCCGAACTCCTTGAGGTCTCACTCAACATTCAATTCGACTTTCAATAAAAACATCAGTCTTTTGAATATTTCCCTAAAGTTACAGTTAACATACTATAACATACATTACTAGAAAACTAAATGCAATTTGTGTATTGTGTCCACCTCAGTGGTCTGACAAGCCCTGTGCACCTCATCTGATCCCCGGTGACGGCCAACATGTCTGGACCCAGCAGGAGCTCAAAGAGAGGCTCTTCCAGGAGATAATCTGTTACCTGGACAAGGGCAAAGTGAGTTCCCACCCTCATCCTCACTACAGTTACCCTATTAGGAACCCTGATCTTCAGATGAAGTTCAATATATTGGCTCCCTTGCACTTTGCAATGGAGCAGAATGTTCTGTTTTCTCTTTTCAAAACTGGTTGAATGGCTATTTTTACCCTGTAGTCACCTGCAATTTACCACAAGTAGGATCACTGCTGAGAATCATCAAGGCCATTTTTTCACTTTGAACTGAAAAATCTAATTTTCAGTTTAGATTTCTTTTGGGGGTGCAGTTGTAAATCAAACAAATACACGTGTGGACCCCATCAATTTTTTCAATTTCAACTTATTTGAGAAGAAATAGTGAATTGTGCAAGAGTGCCAATATATTTGACCGCATCTGTAGGGTTAGAGCTCCTATGCTACTTCCCCTGAACATACCACAAGAGCTACTGCCAGAGATATTTGTGTCAGTTGAATTTGCAACAAAATAATCTGATGGCCATATTCAATCAAACATGGTTACCAGATTTACAGATTACTACTGTTCACCACAGTACAGGGCCATGCACATACCTTTTGGGGGGCATGTGCTCAAATAATTCCAGCAACCGTGGTCACAAACCCGTTGAGCAGTTATTACAGAAGAGGGGAAAGCAGCACAATCTGCCCACTGGGCACAGACATTAATTCAACGTCTATTCCATGTTGGTTCAATGTAATTTCATTGAAATTACATGGAAACAACATTGATTCAAATCAAATCAAATTTATTTATATAGCCCTTCGTACATCAGCTGATATCTCAAAGTGCTGTACAGAAACCCAGCCTAAAACCCCAAACAGCAAGCAATGCAGGTGTAGAAGCACGGTGGCTAGGAAAAACTCCCTAGAAAGGCCAAAACCTAGGAAGAAACCTTGAGAGGAACCAGGCTATGTGGGGTGGCCAGTCCTCTTCTGGCTGTGCCGGGTGGAGATTATAACAGAACATGGCCAAGATGTTCAAATGTTCATAAATGACCAGCATGGTCAAATAATAATAATCACAGACAGAACAGTTGAAACTGGAGCAGCAGCACGGCCAGGTGGACTGGGGACAGCAAGGAGTCATCGTGTCAGTTAGTCCTGAGGCATGGTCCGAGGGCTCAAGTCCTCCGAGAGAGAGAAAGAAAGAGAGAAAGAGAAAATTAGAGAGAGCATACTTAAAATTCACACAGGACACCGGATAGGACAGGAGAAGTACTCCAGATATAACAAACTGACCCTAGCCCCCCGACACATAAACTACTGCAGCATAAAAACTGGAGGCTGAGACAGGAGGGGTCAGGAGACACTGTGGCCCCATCCGATGACACCCTTTGTTTGGCAGGGCCAAACAGGAAGGATATAACCCCACCCACTTTGCCAAAGCACAGCCCCCACACCACTAGAGGGATATCCTCAACCACCAACCTACCATCCTGAGACAAGGCCGAGTATAGCCCACAAAGATCTCCGCCACGGCACAACCCAAGGGGGGGTGCCAACCCAGACAGGAAGATCACATCAGTGACTCAACCCACTCAAGTGACGCACCCGCCCTAGGGACGGTATGAAAGAGCCCTAGTAAGCCAGTGACTCAGCCCCTGTAATAGGGTTAGAGGCAGAGAATCCCAATTGAAAGAGGGGCCAGGCAGAGACAGCAAGGGCGGTTCGTTGCTCCAGAGCCTTTCCGTTCACCTTCACACTCCTGGGCCAGACTACACTCAATCATATAACCCACTGAAGAGATGAGTCTTCAGTAAAGACTTAAAAGTTGAGACCGAGTTTGCGTCTCTCACATGGGTAGGCAGACCATTCCATAAAAATGTAGCTCTATAGGAGAAAGCCCTGCCTCCAGCTGTTTGCTTAGAAATTCTAGGGACAATTAGGAGGCCTGCGTCTTGTGACCGTAGTGTACGTGTAGGTATGTACGGCAGGACCATATCAAAGAGATAGGTAGGAGCAAGCCCATGTAATGCTTTGTAGGTTAGCAGTAAAACCTTGAAATCAGTCCTTGCCTTGACAGGAATCCAGTGTAGGGAGGCTAGAACTGGAGTAATTTGATAATTTTTTTTGGTTCTAGTCAGGATTCTAGCAGCCGTATTTCGCACTAACTGAAGTTTATTTAGTGCTTTATCCGGGTAGCCGGAAAGTAGAGCATTGCAGTAGTCTAATCTAGAAGTGACAAAAGCATGGATTAATTTTTCTGCATCATTTTTGGACAGAAAGTTTCTGATTTTTGCAATGTTACTTAGATGGAAAAAAGCTGTCCTTGAAACAGTCTTGATTGGTTCTTCAAAAGAGAGATCAGGGTCCAGAGTAACGCCAAGGTCCTTCACAGTTTTATTTGAGACGACTGTACAACCATTAAGATTAATTGTCAGATTCAACAGAAGATCTCTTTGTTTCTTGGGACCTAGAACAAGCATCTCTGTTTTGTCCGAGTTTAAAAGTAGAAAGTTTGCAGCCATCCACTTCCTTATGTCTGAAACACATGCTTCTAGCGAGGGCAATTTTGGGGCTTCACCATGTTTCATTGAAATGTACAGCTGTGTGTCATCCGCATGGCAGTGAAAGTTAACATTATGTTTTCGAATGACATCCCCAAGAGGTAAAATACATAGTGAAAACAATAGTGGTCCTAAAACAGAACCTTGAGGAACACCGAAATTTACAGTTGATTTGTCAGAGGACAAACCATTCACAGAGACAAACTGATATCTTTCTGACAGATAAGATCTAAACCAGGCCAGAACTTGTCCGTGTAGACCAATTTGGGTTTCCAATCTCTCCAAAAGAATGTGGTGATCGATGGTATCAAAAGCAGCACTAAGGTCTAGGAGCACGAGGACAGATGCAGAGCCTCGGTCTGATGCCATTAAAAGGTCATTTACCACCTTCACAAGTGCAGTCTCAGTGCTATGATGGGGTCTAAAACCAGACTGAAGCATTTCGTATACATTGTTTGTCTTCAGGAAGGCAGTGAGCCTTTTCAAAAAAAATTGAGAGGAATGGAAGATTCGATATAGGCCGATAGTTTTTTATATTTTCTGGGTCAAGGTTTGGCATTTTCAAGAGAGGCTTTATTACTGCCACTTTTAGTGAGTTTGGTACACATCCGGTGGATAGAGAGCCGTTTATTATGTTCAACATAGGAGGGCCAAGCATAGGAAGCAGCTCTTTCAGTAGTTTAGTTGGAATAGGGTCCAGTATGCAGCTTGAAGGTTTAGAGGCCATGATTATTTTCATCATTGTGTCAAGAGATATAGTACTAAAACACTTGAGTGTCTCTCTTGAAACTAGGTCCTGGCAGAGTTGTGCAGACACAGGACAACTGAGCTTTGAAGGAATACGTAGATTTAAAGAGGAGTCCGTAATTTGCTTTCTGATAATCATGATCTTTTCCTCAAAGAAGTTCATGAATTTATTACTGCTGAAGTGAAAGCCATCCTCTCTTGGGGAATGCTGCTTTTTAGTTAGCTTTGCGACAGTATCAAAAAGGAATTTCGGATTGTTCTTATTTTCCTCAATTAAGTTGGAAAAATAGGATGATCGAGCAGCAGTAAGGTCTTTCCAAGCTAGTCGGAAGACTTCCAGTTTGGTGTGGCGCCAATTCCGTTCCAATTTTCTGGAAGCTTGCTTCAGAGCTCAGGTATTTTCTGTATACCAGGGAGCTAGTTTCTTATGAGAAATGTTTTTAGTTTTTAGGGGTGCAACTGAATCTAGGGTATTGCGCAAGGTTAAATTGAGTTCCTCAGTTAGGTGGTTAACTGATTTTTGTCCTCTGGCACTGCTCACACATTCAACCACTGTGTAAGCAGTGCAAAACTATTTTGTAAGTGGAATAAATGCTGCACTTATTAACAATGAACAACACAAATCCAGTCAAAATAGAAGAAGGTATTTTTATTTAACCTTTATTTAACTAGGGAAGTGGGTTAAGAACAAATTCTTATTTACAATGATGGCCTACCCTGGCCAATCCCTAACCCGGACGACACTGGGCCAATTGTGCGCCTCCCTATGGGACTCCCAATCACGGCCGGTTGTGATACAGCCTGGAATCGGGTCTGTAGTGACGCCTCTAGCACTGAGATGCAGTGCCTTAAACCGCTGCGCCACTCGGGAGCCCGGTGACCCACAGATGCATATCTGTTTTCCCAGTCATGTAAAATCCATAGATTAGGGCCTAATGCATTTATTTCAATTTACTGATTTCCTCATATGAACTGTAACTCAGTAAAATCTTTGAAATTGTTGCATGTTGGGTTTATATTTTTATTCAGTGCACAGTACCAGTAAAAAGGTTTGGACACACCTACTCATTCAAGGGTTTTTCTTTATTTTTTTTAAATTTTCTACATTGTAGAATAAAACTATGAAATAACACATATGGAATCTTGTAGTCACCAATTATTTTTTAAACAAATCACAATATATTCAGTCTTGAAGGAGTTCCCACATATGCCAAGCACTTGTTGGCGGCTATTCCTTCACTCTGCGGTCTAACTCATCCCAAACCATCGCAATTGGGTTGAGAAGATAATTGTAAAGGCCAGGTCATCTGATGCAGCACTCCATCACTCTCCTTCTTGGTCAAATAGCCCTTACACAGCCTGGAGGTGTGTTTTGGGTCATTTTCCTGTTGAAAAACAAATGATAGTCCCACTAAGCGCAAACCAGATGGGATGGCGTATCGCTGCAGAATGCTGTGGTAGCCATGCTTGTTAAGTGTGCCTTGAATTCTAAATAAATCACAGACAGTGTCACCAGCAAAGCACACCCACACCATCACACCTCCTCCATGCTTCACTGTGGGAACCACACATGCAGAGATAATCCGTTCACCTACTCTGCGTTTCACAAAAACACAGCAGTTGGAACCACAAATCTCACATTTGGACATTTGGATTCCACCAGTCTAATGTCCATTGATCGTGTTTCTTGGCCCAAGCATGTCTCTCCTTATTATTGGTGTCCTTTAGTGGTGGTTTCTTTGCAGCAATTTGACCATGAAGGCCTGATTCACGCAGTCTCGTCTGAACAGTTGATGTTGAGATGTCTCTGTTACTTTAACTCGTTTTTTTGGCCTGCAATTTCTGAGGCTGGTAACTAATGAACGTATCCTCTGCAGCAGAGGTAACTCTGGGTCTTCCTTTCCTGTAGCAGTCCTCATGAGAGCCAGTTTCATCATAGCGCTTGATGGTTTTTGAGACTGTACTTCAAGAAACTTTCAATGTTTTTGAAATTTTCCAGATTGACTGACCTTCATGTCTTAAAGTAATGATGGACTGTCATTTCTCTTTGCTTATTTGAGCTGTTCTTGCCATAATATGAACTTGATCTTTTATCTTCTGTATACCACCCCACCATGTCACAACACAACTGATTGGCTCAAACACATTAAGAAGGAAAGACATTACACAAACAAACTTTTGATAGACACAGCTGTTAACTGAAATGCGTTCCAGGTGACTACCTCATGAAACTGGTTAAGAGAATACCAAGAGTGTGCAAAGCTCATCAAGGCAAAGGGTGGCTAAAATCTCAAGTATAAGATATATTTTGATTTGTTTAACACTATTTTGGTTACTACATGATTCCATATGTGTTATTTCATAGTTTTGATGTCTTCACTATTATTCTACAATGTAGAAAATAGTAAAAAATAAATTAAACCCTTGAATTGAGTAGGTGTGTCCAAACCTTTGACCGGTACTGTAAATCAACCCAACTCCATTTGTTGCCACTATCATGTATCCCAGTTACCCCCAAAAAGGAGTTGTACAGAACTTGCAACCCCCCGCATACACACATGCATGTGCGCACACGCAAACATGCACACACAATCAATGAGCAAAAATGGCCTGCCATTGCATCCATAAACGGTGATGCATTTTTTCCAAACGAAGGATAGCCTACAGAAATAACTCAAATTTTTCACCTGCATTTGGAGCTGAAAATCATTCATGTTAGCAGCCAATATCAAGTAGGTATATATCATGTCACTTCTCTGGAGTCCAGAGCAAGCAAAATCATACAGTCTACTTGCAGTGGAGGTTGCAGGATCGGATGGAAAAGCTGTCTGTACCATGCCAACATTTTCCAGGGCAGCCTGCCTGCAGAGTGCGCGTTGCCAATAGTAGGCCGGCTCTTCCTTAAACATATCATTATACTTTGGGCAGAATATGTTACATCTTCAACCCACAATTTTGAAGACAGTGCAATGTTATAGCTGCTTATCTTTAGACAGCCAGTATCCACCCAAACTAGACCTATCTGAAATATGAAAATGATTCATCAAAATCACCAGATACCCTATTGTACTGGCAGAGATGAGTCAGTATTAGATTGATAAACTGCATTTTATATAGATGATGAATGTAGGCCTACTCTGTTTTTGCCATGCAAAACTGGAGGAAATTAAACAAGTTCTTTCTGGTCACTAATCTGGATATGCGCACCCGCCTTTGCGCGCCAATGCTAATGATTGGTCATTGGTCAGCAATCAAGACACCAACTTTTTGGTTTTGAAGCATAAACGGCACGGCTTGCAAACTATCACGGATTACAAAGAGAAGGACAGCCGCAAACTGTCCAATGACGCGAGCCTACCAGACAAGCTAAATACCTTCTATACTCGCTTCAAGGAAAGAACATTGAACATGCATGAGAGCACCAGCTGTTCCGGATGACTGCGTGATCATCCTCTCCGTAGCTAATGTGATTAAGACCTTTAAACAGGTTAACATTGACAAGGCCGCAGGGCTAGTCGCAGTACCAGGACGCATACTCAGAGCATGCGCTGTCCAGCTGGCAAGTGTCTTCACTGACGTTTTCAACCTCTCTCTGACCCAGTCTGTAAATACCTACAGGTTTCAAGCAGACCACCATAGTCCGTGTGCCCAAGAACGCCAAGGTAACCTGTCTAAATGCCTATCACCCCATAGCACTCACATCTGTAGCCATGTAATGCTTTCAAAGGCTGGTCATAACTCACATCAACATCTGGATGCTGTTCATTGAGTACAGCTCAGCGTTCAACCGTTGTGCCCTCCAAGATCATCACTAAGCTAAGGACCCTGGGATTAAACACCTCCCTGTGCATCTGAATCCTGGACTTCCTGATGGGCCGCCCCCAGGTGATGAGGGTAGGCAACAACACATCTGCCACGGGGGCCCCTCAGGGATGCGTGCTTATTCCCTTCCTGTTCACCCACGATTCCAACACCATCATTAAGTTTGCAGACGACATAACGGTGGTAAGCATGATCACCGATGACGATGAGACAGCCTACAGGGAGGAGTTCAGAGACCTGGCCCTTTAGGAGGCTGAAAATATTTGGCATGGGCCCTCAGATCTCAAAAGGTTATACAGCTGCACCATTGAGAGTATCTTGACTGACTGCATTCCCGCTTGGTGTGACAACTGCTTAGCTTCCGACTGCAAGGCGTTACAGAAGGTAGTGCGTACGCCCTAGTACGTCACTGGGGCCGAGCTCCCTGCCATCCTGGAACTCTATACCAGGCGGTGTCAGAGGATGGTCCTAAAAATGGTCAAAGACTCCAGCTTCCCAAGTTATAGAATGTTCTCTCTGCTACCGCACTGAAATCAGTACCGGAGCGCCAAGTCTGCGACCAAAGGGCTCCTGAACAGCATTTACCCCCAAGCCATAAGACAGCTGAACAGCTAATCAAATAGCTACAGCTTCATTAAATAGTGCAAATGGCTGGCAGCATCATTAATACCAAAACACCAGTCTCAAGGTCAACAGTGAAGAGGCGACACCGGAATGCTGGCCTTCTAGAGGCAGAGTTCCTCTGTCCAGTGTCGGTGTTCTTTATCCCATCTTAATCTTTTCTTTTTATTGGCCAGTCTGAGATATGGCTTTTTCTTTGCAACTCTGCCTAGAAGGCCAACATCCCGGAGTCGCCTCCTCACTGTTGATGTTGAGACTGGTGTTTTGCGGGTACTATTTAATGAAGCTGCCAGTTGAGGACTTGTGAGGCGTCTGTTTCTCAAATAAGACACTCTAATGCACTTGTCCTCTTGCGCAGTTGTGCACCGGGGCCTCCCACTCCTCTTTTTATTCTGGTTAGAGCCAGTTTGCGCTGTCCTGTGAAGGGAGTAGTACACAGCATTGTAGAGATCTTCAGTTTCTTAGCAATTTCTCGCATGAAATAGCCTTCATTTCTCAGAACAAGAATAGACTGAAGTTTCAGAAGAAAGTTATTTGTTTCTGGCCATTTTGAGCCTGTAATCAAACCCACAAATGCTGATGATCCAGATACTCCACAAGTCTAAAGAAGGCCAGTTTTCAGCTGTGCTGAAGGGTTTTCTAAAGATCGATTAGCCTTCTAAAATTATAAACTTGGATTAGCTATCACAACGTGCCATTGGAACATAGGAGTGATGGTTGCTGAGGAACCTCCTTGCACCAACAGAGATGGCCGCCTCGCTTCGCGTTCCTAGGAAACTATGCAGTATTTTTAAAATTTTGAATGTGTTATTTCTTGCATTGTTACCCCAGGAAATATGAGGTTTTATTACATACAGTCGGGAGGAACTATTGGATATAAGAGCAACGTCAGCTCACCAACATAACGACCAGGAATACGACTTTCCCGAAGTGGATCCTCTGTTTGGTCCACCACCCAGGACAATGGATCGGATCCCAGCCAGCGACCCAAAACAACGCCGACGCAGAAGGAGCTGTCTTCTGGTCAGGCTCCGTAGACGGGCACATCGGGCACCGCTCCCGAGCATACTACTCGCCAATGTCCAGTCTCTTGACAACAAGGTCGACGAAATCCGAGCAAGGGTTGCCTTCCAGAGAGACATCACAAATTGCAACGTTCTTTGTTTCACGGAAACATGGCTCACTCGGGATACGTCATCATGGTGACATGGTGTGATCATAACAACATACAGGAACTCAAGTCCTTTTGTTCACCTGATCTAGAATTCCTTACAACCAAATCCCGACCGCATTATATAAGAGAATTCTCTTCGATCATAATCACAGTTGTGTATATCCCGCCCCAATCAGACACATCGACGGCCCTGAAATAACTTCTTTTGACTCTATGTAGCCTGGAAACCACATATCCTTAGGCTTCATTTATTGTAGCTTGTGATTTTAACAAGGCTAATCTGAAAACAAAGCTCCCTAAATTTGATCAGCATATCGAATGCGCAACCCGGGCTGGCAATACCCTGGATCATTGTTATTCTAACTTCCTCGAAGCATATAAAGCCCTCCCCCGCCCTCCTTTCGGAGAATCTGACCACGACTCCATTTTGTTGCTCCCAGCCTATAGACAGAAACTAAAACAGGAAGCGCCCGTGCTCAGGTCTGTTCAACGCTGGTCCGACCAATCGGATTCCACGCTTCAAGATTGCTTCGATCACGTGGACTGGGATATGTTCCGCATAGCGTCGGACAATAACATTGATGAATACGCTGATTCAGTGAGCAAGTTTATTAGCAAGTGCATCGGTGATGTTGTACCCACAGCGTCTATTAAAACATTCCCCAACCAGAAACCGTGGATTGATGGCAGCATTCGCGCGAAAACTGAAAGCGTGAACCCCTGCTTTTAATCAGGGCAAGGTGACCGGAAACATGACTGAATACAAACAGTGTAGCTATTCCCTCAGTAAGGCAATCAAACAAGCTAAGTGTCAGTATAGAGACAAAGTAGAGTCGCAATTCAACGGCTCAGACACGTATGTGGCAGGGTCTACAGTCAATCACGGACTACAAAAGGAAAACCAGCCCCGTTGCGGACCACGATGTCTTGCTCCCAGATAAACTAAACAACTGCTTTGCTCACTTTGAGGACAACACAGTGCCACTGACACGGCCTACGACCAAAACCTGCGGGCTCTCCTTCACTGCAGCCAACGTGAGTAAAACATTTAAATGTGTTAACCCTCGCAAGACTGCCTGCCCAGACGGCATCCCCAGCCGCGTCCTCAGAGCTTGCGCAGACCAGCTGGCTGGTGTGTTTACGGACATATTAAATCAATCCCTATCCCAGTCTGCTGTTCCCACATGCTTTAAGAGGGCCACCATTGTTCCTGTTCCCAAGAAAGCGAAGGTAACTGAGCTAAATGACTATCGCCCTGTAGCACTCACTTCCGTCATCATGAAGTGCTTTGAGAGACTAGTCAAGGACCATATCACCTCCACCCTACCTGACACCCTAGACCCACTCCAATTTCCTTACCGCCCCAATAGGTCCACAGATGATGCAATCACACTGCACACTGCCCTAACCCATCTGGACCAGAGGAATACCTTTGTAAGAATGCTGTTTATCAACTACAGCTCAGCACGTAACACCATAGTGCCCTCCAAACTCGTCATTAAGCTCGAGACCCTGGGCCTCGACCCCACCCTGTGCAACTGGGTCCTGGACTTCCTGATGGGCCGCCCCCAGGTGGTGAGGGTAGGTAACAATATCTCCACCCCGCTGAAAATGTGCTTTTCTTGAAAAAACAAGGACATTTCTAAGTGACCCCAAGCTTTTAAACGTTAGTGTATATGTACATATTACCTCAATTATCTCAACTACCTTGTACCCCTGCACATTGTGTCAGTACCGGTACTCCTTGTATATAGCCTCGTTGTTGCTATTTTATTGTGTTACTATTTCCTGATTTTCTTATTTGCACATTTTTCTTACTTTTTAACTCGGCATTGTTGGGAAAGGGCCTGTTGTATTCGGCACATGTGACAAATAAAATGTTATTTAACGACTATTTGCGGGCAGTGGGTTCAGAACAACAACGACAAAATGGTGAGGAAATTATACCTCCACCGAAAAGGGCCCTTGGACACTGGAATGGCCAAGGGGCATGTGCTCTGCACAGTACATCACCCCTGAAACCTGCTGTCTGGGTTTGATTGAATAGAGGTGTTAGTGAGGGACAGATGGTGATGTCTCGACCATGTTCACATCTCATGTTCATATTTAATTCATTTTTTTTACCAACTGCTGCATGTGTCTGTTCAGATGTGGGAGAAAGCCATTGAGATGGGTAAACAGCTGGCAAAGATGCACGAGAACCAGATGTTTGACTTCATGGAGATTAGCCAACTGCTGGTAAGACGATTTATCTTCTGCTATTGTGCTGTAGTCTGAGATTTATTCCAAATATTGTCACTACTGATTATAGATGTTTCTTTAAAAACATGCAAAGTAAAACTAAAAACTATTATCCTCTTAGTTTCTTCATGGTAAAAAGGCTTCACCAACATCGCAAGAGAGGGATCGTCAATAGCCCACTGCCAATTTAGTGTGAGGCCTTTTCAATAGGACCAGGTCTAATGCTGTACTGGCATGCTTTTCAGTGTTCTCAAAGGCTAGGAGTTAATTACATAAAGTGCCTTCAGAAAGTATTCACACCCCGTGAATTTTTCCCAAATGTGTTGTGTTACAGTCTGAATTTAAAATGGATTCAATTGAAATGTTGTGTCATTGGCCTACACACAATACCCCATAATGTCAAAGTGGAGTTATGTTTTAGATTATTATTTGTATTAATTAAAAATGAAAAGTGGAAATGTCTTTAGTCAATAAGTATTCAACCCCATTGTTATGGCACGCCTAAATACGTTCAGGAGTAAAAATGTGCTTAACAAGTCACATAATACATGTCATGGACTCACTATGTGCAATAATAGTATTTAACATGATTTTTGAATGATTACCCCCAACCATACAATTTTCTGTAATTTCCAGCACAGATTCATCCACAAAGACCAGGGAGGTCTTTGGGTAAAAATTAGTTGAGTAAAACATTTCAAAAGCAGACATTGAAAATACCTTTGAGCATGTTGAAGTTTTTAATTACACTTTGGATGATGTATCATCATCATGATGTATACAGCTGTAACACAGCAAAATGTGAAATAAATCAAATGGGTATGAATACTTTCTGAAGGCACTATACAATGTGAATGAATTGTTCAAGATACATTGTCAAAGGCTAGGATAACCATGTCTTGTCTAAGACAGAAGGTCATTTCAGCTAGCCCAATCCAAATAACAGTAATAGTTGAAGAAAAAAACAATTCATTACATCAGAAAACAGAAGTTGAGGAAATGGGGAAGAGATAAGAGTTACTGCCAACAGTCTCACCCATGCACTGCCAGTTGACATACTGGCATCTGCCGTTAGGAAGTAATAGTGAATGAATTATGAAGTGATACTCTATTTTATGTCATGTTTTTGTAAATACTGTGTCATTGTGGTATTCAACCGTTCTTCGCTGCAGTGGAGTGGTACAAAAACTGTGTTCTGTCAGACTGTGCCAGACAATCTATGTTCATTATGGATCCTTAAATTTCACACTGAACCATGTTTGTATTTGTTTTTTCTATAGTTGTAATGAGATACTACAGTATGTTGTCTGTGTTCCTGATTGTGGCTTTGTTACTCTCTCTGCTGTCGTCCACAGAAACAGCAAGCCCAGTTCTATGAGAATATAATGCATGCCATGCGGCCTCAGCCAGAATACTTTGCTGTGGGATACTATGGCCTTGGATTCCCCACTTTCCTCAGAGTGAGATTATTAACTATTTTCCTAAATTCAGCCTACATAGCACATTTCCAGGTCTGTCTTATTCACCAGAGATTATGTGTTCATGTGCCTTTTATTAATTTTACTTATGGCACGCTCTATCAAATTAAATGATAGTGTCACACCCTGACCTTAGAGAGCCTTTTATTTCTCTGTTTTTGGTTAGGTCAGGGTGTGATTGGGGTGGGCATTCTATGTTTTCTATTTCTTTATTGTTTTTGCCATGTGTGGTTCCCAATCAGAGGCAGCTGTCTATCGTTGTTTCTGATTGAGTTATTTTCTGTTTAGCTGTTTTGTTGCATGACAGAACTGTGCACTTTAGTTTTTTTCTACTTCTTTTTATTTTGTTGCGGTGTTTAGTTTATTAAAAATCATGAACGCCTACCAAGCTGTACCTTGGTCTCCTTCTTCAACCCACGAGAGTCGTTACAGATAGTCAATTGTTTAAAAAAAAATGTCACGATGTATAATGCAGGCTATACTAGTTAGCAGTTCCATAAAGCAGTAGGTGATTCTATGGATTGAATACCTTCCATAATCTTGTCAGGTTCTTGTCAGAATGTGTTCTTAACTGACGTGCCTAGTTAAATAAGGGTTCAATAAAAAATCAAGGACAGAACTGCTTTGATTTGGCATAACATCAATATTTCTACACTGCAGTGGCACATTCCTGTATACCACAGTTCATCTTTAATTTAAGATTGGACATCTTCTGTAGCATATAGTTCAATAACAACATCATAATTAATAAAATAAAATACAATTTTATTGGTCACATACACATGGTTAACAGATGTTAATGCGAGTGTAGTGAAATGATTGTGCCACATTAAATCATATAAATCATATAATTCATACTTGATTGGCTACTATATACACTGCCTTCAGAAAGTATTCACACCCTTATACTTTTTCCACATTTGGTTACAGCCCGAATATTTGTGTCACTGATCTCCACACAATAATACCCCATCATGTCAAAGTGCAATTTTGTTTGTAGACATTTTTTGAAATTATAAAAAAATGTAATGCTGAAATGTCTTGAGTCAATAAGTATTCAACCCCTTTGTTATGACAGGCCAAAATAAGTTCAGGGGTAAAACTGTGCTTAAGAAATCATGGACTCAATAATAGTGGTTAATATTTATTTTTTATGACTCACTGTACCCCACACATACAATTATATATAAGGTCCATCAATCGAATAGTGAATTTCAAGCACAGATTCAAGCACAAAAACCAGGGAGATTTTCAGATGCCTCACAAAGAAGGGCACTGATTGTAGGTGTATTTAAAAAAAATATCCCTTTGAGCATAATTAAGTTAATAATTCGGCTTTGGATGGTGCTTCAATACACACAGTCACTACAAAGATACAGTAGTTCTTCCTAACTAAGAGGAATGAAACTGCTCAGGGATTTCACCGTTGAAACAGTTACAGAGTTTAATGGTGGTGATATGAGAACTGAGGATGGATCGACAACATTGTAGTTACTCTACAATACTAACTTAAATGACAGAGTGAAAGAAGGAATCCTGTACAGAATACAAATATTCCAAAACAGGCATCCTGTTTTCAAAAAGGCACCAAATTAAAACTGCAAAACATTGGGCAATGAAATTAACTTTATGTCCTGAATACAAAGTGTTATGTTTGGGGCAAATCCACAGCACATCACTGAGTAACACTGTTCATATTGTCAAGCATGGTGTGGCTGCATCATGTTATGGGGATGCTTGTCATTGGCAAGGACTAGGGAGTTTTTTAAGATAAAAGTTAATGGAATAGAGCTAAGCACAGGCAAAATCCTAGAGGGAAATCTGGTTCAGTGTGCTTTCCAACAGACACTGGGAGATTAATTCACATTTCAGCAGGACAATAACCTAAAACACTGGAGTTGCTTACCAAGATTGCATTAAATGTTCCTGAGTGGCCTAGTTACAGTTGTGGATTGAAAATCTATGGCAAGACTTGAAAATGGTTGTCTAGCAATGATCAACAATCAAAGCACTTAGAGACTTACCCAAAAAGACTCACAGCTGTATCTGCCGCCAAAGGTGCTTCTACAAAGTATTGACTCAGGGTTGTGAATACTTATGTCAGTTTGTATTTTCTGTATTACATTTTCAATAAATTGGCAAAAATGTCTAAAACATGTTTTCACTCCGTCATTATTGTGTGTAAAAATAAATGTAACCCATTTTGAGTTCAGTCTGTAACACAACAAAATGTGGATTAAGTCAAGGGGTAATAAATACTCATCTTTGAATGGATTTGCTCATACAGAACAAAGTGTTCATCTACCGTGGTAAGGAGTACGAGTGGCTGGAGGACTTCAGTCTGAAGCTGCTGTCTCAGTTCCCAAACGCCGCCAGGATGACCAGCACAGCGCCCCCTGGGGACAACATCTGTAACTCCCAAGGACAGCGTATCCTTTAGCCCTCTTGCAGCATGCCCTCGTTCTCCCAGCTATTTAATGCTATTTAAATGTTAATAGGTGTTAATGCTTCTAATCAGGACATTGTTAATTTTTACCTTTCTCAAGGACACTGTTTTGAACCACTGGTGCCCCAGTCTCTGTTTACCTATAGCACTAGGGATTAGTTTTAGTTTTTGAATAATATACAGTCCTATCCTTAGCTGCTCTTCACAGACATCCAGTGTTTTACAGTCAAGCCAGTCCTTACTGTGCCCACCCAGTTCAAAGACAAGGGGGTCCCTGAGCAGATTCTAAAGTAAGGACACAACAGTTTGTGGTATGATTAATTTGTCTTACATATGCATTACATTGTTGGTCCCTCTTCCTCTCCTAGCTACTACAGAACCAATGAAGTGGACCAGTTCCAGTATTCCAGACCCTTCAGGAAAGGTGCAAAGAACCCAGACAATGAATTTGCAGTGAGTACCTTTCACACAGCTCTGACAGACACACCATGCTGCAAAGTCCCAACAAAGCCAGATCCCTCCATTTATACTAACACTCTTGTCTTTGAAAATCGCTAAGGAACTCAGGAATTTAGCCCTTTTACTTAGCAGTTTAGCACGAGGTTGTTGCTCAAAATATCTGTGTTAACCATTCCTGCATATTTTCTGCCTCATGTTACAGACCATGTGGATCGAGAGGACAACTTACATCACGTCCTATTACTTCCCAGGGATTCTCAAATGGTTTGAAGTGAAGTCCATCTCTGTTGTAAGTTCTCTCAGTAATGATGATGACAAGCACAGTAAGACAAACTTACTGGTGTTCATGTGCTCTATGTTTAATCTAAACACAGTTGAGTACTCTGCTACCACCCACAGCAAATAGTTCCTACTCAACCAATTTGGTCTTCTCCACTGCAATGTCTCCTCACCTCTCCTTGCTTTTCTATTGGTCAGGAGGAGATCAGCCCCCTGCAGAATGCTGTGGAAACCATGGAGATGGCCAATGAGAAGCTCAGTAACCTGGTGCAGCAGCAGGCCTGTGACAGCTCCACGTCAGTCCACCCACTCTCCATGATGCTCAATGGCATTGTTGACCCTGCCGTCATGGGTGGCTACACCAACTATGAGAAGGTTTGACTTCCACTATTATTTTGTAGGAGGTTAAATCCTTTCCAATTTTATCTCACATTTAAGTGAAGAGTAGTCACCTGGTTCTTATTTTCAAATCAAATCAAAGTGTTTTAGTCACATGCGCTGAATACAGCAGGTGTGGTCCTTAGAGTGAAATGCTAACTTACGAGCCCCTAACCAACAAAGCATATATAAAAAAAAATAAGAATAAGAAATAAAAGTAACAAGTAATTAAAGAGCAGCAGTAAAATAACAATACCAAGAGTATATACAGGGGGGTACCAGTACAGAGTCAATGTGCGGGGACACCGGTTAGTGAAGGTAATTGAGGTAATATGTACATGTAGGTAGAATTCTTACAGTGACTATGCATAGATGATAACCACAGAGAGTAGCAGCAGTGTAAAAGGGGGGGCTATGCAAATAGTCTGGGTAGACATTTGATTAGATGTTCAGGAGTCTTATTGCTTGGGGGTAGAAACTGTTTAGAAGCCTCTTGGACCTAGACTTAGCGCTCTGGTACCGCTTGCCGTGCGGTAGCAGAGAGAACAGTCTATGACTAGGGTGGCCCATGCGGTACCAGAGAGAACAGTCTTTGACTAGGGTGGCTGGTTTCTTCAACAATTTTTAGGGCCTTCCTCTGACACCACCTGGTATAGAGGTCCTGGTTGGCAGGAAGCTTGGCCCCAGTGATGTACTGGGCCGTACGCACCTTTCAGTCTCCTGAGGGGGAATAGGTTTTGTCATGCCCTCTTCACGTGTGCTTGGACCATGTTAGTTTGTTGGTGATGTGGACACCAAGGAACTTGAAGCTCTCAACCTGCTCCACTACAGCCCTGTCAATGAGAATGGGGGCATGCTCGGTCCTCTTTTTCCTGTAGTCCACAATCATCTCATTTGTCTTGATCACGTTGAGGGAGAGGTTGTTGTCCTGGCACCACATGGCCTGCTCTCTGACCCCCTGACTCTAGGCTGTCTCGTTGTCAGTGATAAGGCCTACCACTGTTATGTCATCGGCAAACTTAATGATGGTGTTGGAGTCATGCCTGGCCGTGCAGTCATGAGTGAACAGGGAGTACAGGAGTGGACTGAGCACGCACCCCTGAAGAGCCCCTGTGTTGAGGATCAGTGTGGCAGATGTGTTGTTCCCTACCCTCACCACCTGGGGGTGGCCCAGGGTTAGGAAGTCCAGGATCCAGTTGCAAAGGGAGGTGTTTAGTCCCAGGGTCCTTAGCTTATTGATGAGCTTTGAGGGCACTATGGTGTTGAATGCTGAGCTGTAGTCAATGAATAGCATTCTCACATAGGTGTTCCTTTTGTCCAGGTGGGAAAGGGCAGTGTGGAGTACAATAGAGATTGCATCATCTGTGGATCTGTTAGTGTGGAGCGCAAATTGGAGTGGGTCTACGGTTTCTGGGATAATGGTGTTGATGTGAGCCATGACAAGTCTTTCAAAGCATTTCATGGCTACAGACGTGAGTGCTACGGGTCGGTAGTCATTTAGGCAGTTTACCTTAGTGTTCTTAGGCACAGGGACTATGGTGGGCTGCTTAAAACATGTTGGTATTACAGACTCGGTCAGTGACAGGTTGAAAATGTCAGTGAAGACACATGCCAGTTGGTCAGCGCGTGCTCGCAGTACACGTCCTGCTAATCCATCTGGCCCTGCGTCCTTGTGAATGTTGACCTGTTTAAAGGTCTTACATCGGCTGCGGAGAGCGTGATCACACAGACTTTCCGGGAACAGCTGGTGCTCTCATGCATGTTTCAGTGTTATTTGCCTCGAAGCGAACATATAAGTAGTTTAGCTCGTCTGGTCGTCTCGTGTCACTGGGCAGCTCTCGACTGAGCTTCCCTTTGTAGTCTGTAATAGTTTCCAAGCCCTGCCACCTCAGACGAGCGTCAGAGCCGGTGTAGTATGATTCGTTCTTAGTCCTGTATTGACGCTTTGCCTGTTTGATGGTTCGTCGGAGGGCATAGCGGGATTTCTTAAAAGCTTCCTTGAAAGCGGCAGCTCTGTTATGTTAGCTACTATTTATTGTGACCATATGACCATATGTCCCAGTAATAAAAATGTTTATTCCACCCCCTTTCTTTCTCTGAAGGCGTTCTTCACTGACACCTACATACATGAACACCCAGAGGACCTTGAGAGCATTGAGGTCCTCAAACATCTTATTGCCCTCCAGGTACAGTATATCCTCATTCTCCCCTTGTTATTGAACCTGACCTTAGACATGCAGTACATGCCGTAAGAACAGAGGCTCCTCCCTCCTCCTCTCCCCTCAGATCCCTCTCCTGGCTGATGGGATCCGGATCCACGGGGAGAAATCCACGGAGCAGCTGAAGCCCTTACACAATCGCCTGCTCACCTGTTTCTCTGACCTGCGGGAGAGAGTGGAGAAGCATTACGGCGTCATAACCCTGGTCTGTTGCCAGCAGCAAACTCAATTTAATGTTAGAGGGTGGCAACTTTAACTATAGGCTCCTCTGACTGCCTCCCTATTAAACTCCTCTCATTCAAAGCAGAGTGTACATTATCTAAATCTTTCTTTAGGCACTCCATTGCTGCTAGTGTTTTGCCTGTCAATCCACTCATCCCCTGCCAAGTTTCCTGATGATGTTTAATCCCATTTGTGTGACCCAGCCCTGCTCGCTGACTGAGAGGAAGATGAGTCGCGTGGGCTCAGTAGTGATTCCCTACATCCTGTCCTCCACCCTGCGCCGCATGTCCACCGTCTCCATCATCTCCACCACCTCCTCAGGCCTCTCCAGCGGCTCCGCTTCCTCTGATGGACCCTCACGGCGCTCCTCCTCCCAGGAGTCAGTCCTTCACCTCCTCCTCTTTCCTCCTTCCTTCTCCCTCCTCCTCCCAGGAGACAGTCCCCCTCCTCCCTCCCTCCTCCTCCCTTCTCCCTAGCTGTGTTTCTCTCTTTGTGCTGCTCTGGTGGTCAATTTGTGTTGCTATGTTTGTAAGGAGTATTTGTCTGTGCTTTTCCACATCTCACAGTGTGACATTGTCTGATGTCTTGCACATGCCAATGAATCCCTCTAACTGTACACCCCCAACCCCCCCATTTCTCTCACTCTCTCTTTCTCTATCTGTCCTGATATCCATCATCAGTTCACTGTTGTCCCGTGCCACTGCCAATGATCGCCGGGCCTCGATGTTGTCCCGCTCGGAAAATGACAACCGGATTGGCCGAAAGAACAGAAAAGAATGGAGTGTGAGCAAGTCACAGGTTTTGGTGGAGAGACAGCCAGACATAGATGAGGTAACTTAAACGGGTTTGGGCTCATAAAAAAAGGCAACAAAGGTGTAATTTCAGAATGTAAGTAATTACCCATTTCAAGGAGGGCTGTATCTTTGTACTCTATTCCTTAGCAGACCCTTCCAGAGAAGCAGCAGAGACCCAAAAGTCTACAGTTTGGGGACCGTCGCCTGACCCTGTCTCTGTTCCAGGGAGCCTCTTCTCAGCTCAGCCTTGGCAACCCTCTCAGCCCCCTGCCAGCCTCTCCTCACACTCCTCGCAGCTCCAGTACGTAGCTTAACTACGCACAAAGGATACCTTCAAAGCAGCCTATCCCAAACAACCTTTTAGAGATACATACCGGTTCACCCTAAACACAGAAAAAGTCAACTGCTCATGCAGCCTAAAATATGTGTGTTTTGTCACTCTCTCTCTATGCAGGTTATTCATCTCTCCTTGAAGATAATGATGCCACCACTGACACTCCTGGGACACCCCCACCCATGCCACCAAAGAAACATCCCCACGAGATGTTTGACCTCCCCCAAAACTCCTCTGAGGTACCGCGAAACTGAAAACATCTATCTTTTTTGTAAAATGCGCGTTGTGAAACAGATTATTTTAAAAGTTTATTTTTTACCCTGGTCTCTCCATAGTTCCTTCCTCCTCTGCCTCAGAAAATTGAAAGCAAGCCCCCTCCACCTCCTCCTAAGACCAGGAAGTCTATGTTCCCCGGCTCCTACGAGCAAAGTCCTCAGTGAGGATCCTCCACCTGCTGCCTGGGATGGCTTGTTTTTTTTTGTGGTACTGTAGCACTTTATTGTTACATAACTATTACAGGACCAGTACCTGTTATGTACTTCAGAATTACATGTCAACAATTTCTATTGCTGATACATACGACAAGTAAGAACCAACCAACTGGTTCTTGTGGTGTATGTGCCCTGTGAATATCTAAGAAACAAGCATACAGTTGAAGTCATTAAAACTCGTTTTTCAACCACTCCCCAAATTTCTTGTTAATAAACTATAGTTTTGGCAAGTTGGTTAGGACATCTACTTTGTGCACGACACAAGTCATTTTTCCAAAAATTGTTTACAGACAGATTATTTCACTTATAATTCACTGTATCACAATTCCAGTGGGTCAGAAGATTATGCACTACGTTGACTGTGCCTTTAAACAGCTTGGAAAATTCCAGAAAATTATGCCATGGCTAATTGGCATCTATTATGATAGGCTAATTGACATCATTTGAATCAATTGGAGGTCTACCTGTGAATGTATTTCAAGGCCTACCTTCAAACTGTGCCTCTTTGCTTGACATCATGGAAAAATCAAAAGAAATCAGCCAAGACCTCAGAAAAGAATTATAAACCTCCACAAGTCTGGTTCATCCATGGGAACAATTTCTAAACACCTGAAGGTACCACGTTCATCTGTACAAACAATGGTACGCAAGTATAAACACCATGGGACCACGCAGCCGTCATATCGCTCAGGAAGGAGACGCGTTCTGTCTCCTAGAGATGAACGTACTTTGGTGCGAAAAGTGCAAATCAATCCCAGAACAACAGCAAAGGACCTTGTAAAGATGCTGGAGAAAACAGGTACAAAAGTATCTATATCCACAGTAAAACAAGTCCTATATCGACATAACCTGAAATGCCGCTCAGCAAGGAAGAAGCCACTGCTCCAAAACCGCCATAAAAAAGCCAGACTACGGTTTGCAACTGCACATGGGGACAAAGATCGTACTTTTTGGAGAAATGTCCTCTGGTCTGATGAAACAAAAGTAGAACTGTTTGGCCATAATGACCATCGTTATGTTTGGAGGGAAAAGGGGGAGGCTTGCAAGCCAAAGAACACCATCCCAACCGTGAAGCACGGGGGTGGCAGCATCATGTTGTGGGGGTGCTTTGCTGCAGGAGAGACTGGTACACTTCACAAAATAGACGGCATCATGTGGTAGGAAAATGATGTGGCTATATTGAAGCAACATCTCAAGACATCTTAAGTCAGGAAGTTAAAGATTGGTCGCAAATGGATCTTCCAAATGGACAATGACCCCAAGCATACTTCCAAAGTTGTGGCAAAATAGCTTAAGGACAACAAAGTCAAGGTATTGGAGTGGGCATCACAAAGCCCTGACCTCAATCCCAATAACATTTGTGGGCAGAACTGAAAAAGCAGGTGCGAGCAAGGAGGCCTACAAACCTGACTCAGTTACCAGCTCTGTCAGGAGGAATGGGCCAAAATTCACCCAACGTATTGTGGGAAGCTTGTGGAAGGCTACCCGAAACGTTTGACCCATGTTAAACAATTTAAAGGAAATGCTACCAAATACTAATTGAGTATATGTGAACTTCTGACCCACTGGGAATGTGATGAAAGAAATAAAAGCTGAAATAAATAATTCATTTCACATTCTTATAACAAAGTGGTGATCCTAACTGACCTAAAACAGGGAATTTTTACTAGGATTAAATGTCAGGAATTGTGAAAAACTGAGTTTAAATGTATTTGGCCAAGGTGTATGTAAACTTCTGACTTCAACTGTATTTCTGAAAAAGTAGTAATAACAGTGACCGTAACACATTTCCCAAGGGACTTTGAAATGTTGTTGTATATATTTTATATCACTGCTAGGTAAGGGAATGACCAAAGCTTCAATTTTATCTTTTGTCATTATGTGTTAGTATCACACTGAACTGTTAATAAATTCCGGTGCATTCTTCACAAAAAAGCACAGGCAATGACTGCATTTTAATGTTTTATTATGTGATATAGCTAGGTGAAAACCTTTTAATTAGAATCACAATTACTGATCAAAGGCAGGGAATGTGTGGTATGTGATTCACAACTGGTTTCAGCACGCACAGGCTCGGATTCTGTTGTTGTTGATTATATAGTTTACATCTATGGTTGCATCAGCACTGACCTAAAATGACAGTAAATGCCAACCCTTGACGTTTTGGTTCTCTTTGCCCCGTCATGGTCATAGCACATAGTACATGCATAGTAGTCCTTTTTGAAGGAACTGAGATTGTAATCAAAATGGCATTTTCCCCAAATCATTGAATCAGTAGTATTTGTCTAAGATAAAGTCAAATTGAATAACCTTGACTGACTCATAATACTGTGTAGCTATGCATTAAATCAAATCAAATGTAATTTGTCACATGCTTTGTAAACAACAGGGAAATGCTTACTTCCCAACAATACAGAGAGAAAAAAAGAGAAATAATAGAAAAATAGCACAAGGAATAAATACACAATGAATAACGATAATTTGACTATATACACAGGGTACCAGGGGTATGAGGTATTTGAGGTAGATACAGTATGTACATATAGGTAGGAATCTTACATAATTCTGTGATGTAAGCACACTAAGATATGCAAGTACCTCAATGATTTCACATTTTTTAGAGACATGCACTGGATTGAATTCATGTAAATTTGATTTTATTGTATATTTTTATTTTTAAGAACAAACTACTTTATATCTTGACCTCTTGCTTTCTATACAAATCATCTTAATCTATTTCGTTGAAGAAAGTTCTCATTTATGGTAGAGAGAGAATGTTTTTTTGTACAGTTTTTTCAACAGAACATTGTACAAATGGCAGCAACATGCTGAATTGTGAGTACAACTTACATTTGAAAATAAGAATTGTCAATACTAACTAAAACCCAATAAAAAACAGATGTAGCCAATGAAAAATGTACAAATAATGTTCACCATCAACTGTTAAGCAGGCGAACAATGGCTGGGATGGCGCTGCAACGGAAACACTCAGTCCTGCAGTGGATCAGTTAAGTTGTGGAGTGGGTCAGGTGTACACTAACAGATGATCGTTTAGAGCATATGGTGGATTGCGAAGGATCTTGAGACTCCTTGCGTGTGTAGAGTGATGGTAGGTCCAGATTGGTGCATGTATCGGAGTAGGAGGTGTAGTCTGCCCATGATGATCTGTACTGCTCTTCTCTGGTCCCTCTCAATGGTGTCCCTTGGTTAGCCCCGTATGCCACACTGGAGCAGCATATTCCACCGCTAGTCGGATGTAGGTGGTGAAAACCATTACCAGGTCCAAATATATACATTCTATACTTTTTTTAAATTCAGTCTTATTTTTGTATGCAGTGCTCCCTTTGTCTGCTGAATTGCTCATCCATGCATGTGGTGTATTTCAGAAATTACAGGTTTGATTTATATAGTGCAAGAATGAAGATAATTATTTTCGAAGGGAACTAACCTTTTTGTATGAGTTTTTCTAACAATGATCAGAACAGATATTTGTAAAGAGATTTATAGCTATGTACTAGCATGAAGAGATGTAATATACATTTTTGACCAATAAAACTTGTAAAGCCGACCATAACAGAAATAACTAATTTAATAAATGTTATTTGTTTGGTGACTTTTGTTTGTTATAATATGTATGCTGATGAGGTAAAATGTTCCGTTGAAATGAAGTATTGTTACAGAAGGCTAAACTCTCAGCCTCTAACCTGTCAGCAGAAGTTCTTAGAATCATTATCCTTTACTCATCTATTGCCTTTATCATCCCTTATATCTCTTATCAAGGACATAATAGGCACTAGACGGGACATCATTATAGCTTCTTTGATCAATAATTGTGATAATTGCGATGATAATGTAGGGCCTCAGCGTCTGCTGAGATTGTTTGACAGTGAGATAGTTTTCATTCTGTCACACAAAGCCTCATTTTCTTTCCAGTAAATAGTGAGATAATTTATGTCTGTCAGTAATTTCATTGTGATACCATCGGTTATGCATGTTATACATATGATTCTGTTTCAGTTATATTCATGCTTTATTTGTATGTTCTATATTGAGAAGAACATTTATTTTTTTACGTAGCATTAGCGTATATGTTGAAGTGGACTTAAGTAAAACACAATAATGTTCCCCATACGTGAAAGCAGTTTGTTTCTGTACAGTAGTGTGGGCTGGGCTGGGGAGAGAGTTTTATTGCGCAGTTTAGTGTAGTTTATTGCAGTAGGGCCTGTGTGATATTTAGCTACTGGTCATGTTAATCTAGTTTGCTAATGGCCTGTTCCTTCCTGTCAGATACTGGGGGACAGGATATCACTCTCCCTGCAGTCCCTTTGTCACATGGCCACAGACTACTGTAGGGATGCTTCCAGGCTGCCCTGTGATGTGTGCTCATCCATGGACGAGTTTAGCTGGGCTTGGTTTTTACCGTCACCATTTACCCATATCTTCTTGGACATAAACAACATTCCTGACCACATGCCATTGACAGACATAAGTAGACTTGAGTGCAGCTGTCTGATAATAAATGCCCCTGTGTATCTCCGTATTAGACTTCACTAGATGGTGCTAGAGGGAATGTAGCGGTGGGGTATTTATTGTCAGTGTTGCCGAAATAGGACAGATGGTTTTCACATATTTTAAGAGGTGTAAAGTAACTAATTATAACTACTCTTGTTTTCAAAGTACGTAATTTTACTTCTACTTGAGTAAAATGTCATTAAAGTAACAGTACTTCTACTTGAATAGGATATTTCAGTTCCACCCCTGATGAGTGAGTGAGTGAGTGAGGGAAAGAGTGTGTGGGTGAGTCAGTGAATGTCGGCCGGTCCTCTGGACAAGTAACAAGTATCAGAGGGGTGAATGAGGGATTGAATAGGTGAAGGATTAGACATGTTTATTTATGGAGTATATTGAAGTCTGGCAACTTCATTGTTTATGTACTTTATTTTGTATTGATTTTGTATTTACCAATACATTTTAATTGCTTAGAATGTTTCATCTATTTTCAAATGTTAATAGTATATTATATTAAAAATCCTTAATTTTTTACCTTGTAGCAACTCATAAATTCCTTCTGTACATTAATTTCCTCTCTTCCTTTTCAATTTAATGCATGGCAAAGATCATGTGTAACAACTTTCAAGTAACCTTAGCAAAGGTAGCTAATTATTAAGGTTTTTATATAAAATAGTAACTCAATTACTTTCACTCTGAGTACTTTTTAAATGGGCTACTTTTTTACCTTTACTTTAGTATTTTTTTTTTTTACACCAGTAATTTTAAATCTACTTGAGTAAAATGTATTTAAAGTAACAGTACTTCTACTGGAGTAGGATATTTCAGTATGCTTTCCACCCCTGCATATTTCCCTTAATATTCTAGATGGTTTGTGAGCAGAGGTTATACAGAATGTGTATGCAACCACTATACATCACATCGTACAGATTTTCAGCAAATATTAACCACCCTTTCCAAATGCAGTTTGATTGGTAAAGTGTCTTGATTGGTTATCTAGTAATGACCTTGGTATAGATGTCAAAGGAATATACAGAACCATAAGAATCCCATTCGCTATGCTCTCAACTGAAAAAGATAGAAACTGACACTGGATATTAGCTGTTGAGATGAGAGAAACAAAGGCGAAATAGAGGCATTTATTGTAGGCTATGGCAAAGCCCTATAATGAGTAGCCATGATATTAATATGGACTGTAAATCTTTAATCAATATCTGTAATGGCAAAAGACATAGGTTATTCATGAATTAATAACTACACCACATTGAAAAATATTCTTAATTATACTGAGAAGAACATTAAACAACAGAGACAGACAGGGCTGTTAGCTAAAATACTATAATATTTATTCACATGTTCTTTTATATATCTAATATAGGTTTATGCCTGGAAAAACAAGCCACACATTGAACCTAATTATGAAGTTAAGTGGTCAGACAATAAGATGACTCTAAATCCATACTATCCAAACATATTCATGCAAATAATTAATTTGATTTATATAGTGCTTTTCTCTAACAGAGATACTCAAAATGCTTTACATAGCAGGGGGAAACTCACCTCATCACCACCAATGTGGGTCACCCACCTGGGTGATGCACGGTGACCATTTTTGTGCCAGAATGCTCACCGCAACATGTTAAATTAATGTACCCAAGGCCATTGTGGCTACCCTGGTCTGACTCAGTGTTTGACTGTGTGAGCAGAGCTGGGTTTGCATTTGGTCTCTGGCACCTTTAGGCAGGACAGACAGGGAAACTCATCCAGGCCGACATTGTAAGAGTGGAGGAGAACCTTCCAGAATGTCTTCTTACCGTAGATAAGAACCAAGGCACTGAAAGTGGTATAGATGGAGGTGAAGAGAAAAGAGAGCAGAATAGCATTCTCTTTATTCACCGTCACCTGATAGTACGCATATAGATCAACCACCATGAAACAGAGGAAAACAACCACCAGGGCGAGGGTCATGCGTATCACCCGCATCTCAGAGCCCAGCTTGGGTGCGTGGGAACCATTGGTACTGGCCTTCATGTGCTGGAGATGGATGCCCAGGTGAACAGAGATGGATATGCAACACTTTACCATCAGAACTCCCGGTAGGATATTAGAGAGGACTAGATAAACAGTGTTATAGATCATGCCAGGGGTGTCATTAGGCATGATGGAACCGCAGTTCTTGTTTTCCGATGTATTGTTCTCAGGGACGAGGACAGTCAGCATGGGCAGACACGTGCTGAGACCACACATAGGGATGACCAGGACCACAGTGGTGACGTGCTTCAGGATGGCCTCCTGGATCTTGGTGTAGCAGTGGATGGGCTCGATCACTAGCTTGGTGCTGTAGTAGAAGGTCAGGAAGGAGGTGGTCCACATGATAGTGAACTTGAGGCTGAACACTGTCAATATCATTAAGGAGTAGAACAGCTCTTCCAGTCGACAGTCTTTGTCTATTTCGGTCATGGTCATCCAGAGATAGCAGAGCAGCTGGTGAGCTCCATTGGCCAAGGACAGGGCTGTGATGATGGTCTCACAGGGGGTCCAGTGTTTGTTCTGCTTATAGCTCTTCAGGCTCATCAGGAAGATGAACAGGTTGAAGAACATGGTGAGGACGGCCATCAGGCCAGTTATGACCCAGATAGTCACCTTATTATCTCCTTGCATGGTGCTGTTGGTTCTTTAAACAACGTCCACCAGATAATTTGAAGTGTTTTAAGGTGTGTTCGAGGTTGAGGGGGAGGTAGTGCTCGAATGTTTCAATACCATATTTTGCAAGCTTTTTTAATATGACATTTACTTTCAAATTCTTCACTTAACACAGACAGTCAAGGGTTTTCTTCATTTGAATCAGACCAAGGTTTCTGTTCCCTGTAGAAGAAATGTACAAATAGAAAATTCATTGGAAAACATTTTAAAGTCCACAAGGGTAAGGTAAGCAATTACACCATGTTGAGTGTGGCTATTTTGGATGCAGCTTTACCTCAGAAAAAGATCCCTTTGCGTCTGATGTTTTTTCTTGGATATTTTAGTACAACTTGAAATAGGTTGTCTGATTCAAAATCTTGGCGTTGAAGATGAAAATATATTTTTGAAAAAAGGTCAAAGGATGGCTTTTAGAAGTTGCCTGAAGATGTTGACTGAGAACGGCATCGCAAGTTGAGGCACAGACCCTTTGATTTCAGAGTAGCCTGATTGGAATTTATAGAGAAGCATCAAACTCTATTCACAACAGTATTTGCATGGTGGGGATGGCAAAAGGCAGTGGTGGCAGGGTATTTCCATGGGCCTGGGGTGAAGATGTGTGTATATCCGGTGGAATTACTGTACGAGAAGTACTGCAGCATGACAGGTTTGCCAAACCACAGATACTGAACAAAACCTCTCAGGCAGGAGGTCCAATGTCCATGCAAATGTACTTCCTAGAGCTATGGCCACAGATTTACACATCGTCCCACAAGGTCAATTTACGTATCATAAAGGGTGCAACCTGCCTTTGGCTCACCTTCAAAATTCTGTGTTAATTCATCACTTTATAGCAGGGCTGTTCAATTCTGGTCCTGGAGAGCCGAAATGCTTCAGTACCTGGTAGTTAATTCCACTCACCTGGTGTCTCTTGTTTGAATCAGTCCCTGATTAGAAGGAGAGGATGAAAACCAGAAGTGTTTTGGCCCTCCAGGATCGACATTGAACAGCTCTGCTTTACAGGGTCAACCTTGTAAAGGAATAAATCCTTAATCCTTAAAAGAGCACAATGAAAACTGCTTATTTATTTGTGGCAGGCTTGAATCTATACTGAATAAAAATATAAACGCAACATGCAACAATTTCAACGATTTTACTGGGTTACTGTTTATATAAGGAAATCCGTCAATTGAAATAAATTAATTAGGCCCTAATCTATGGATTTCACATGACTGGGCAGGGGCGCAGCCATGGGTGGGCATGGGTGGGCACGGGCCCACCCACTGGGGAGCCAGGCCCAGCAAATCAGGAGTTTTTTTATTGTCCCCAGCTCAATGTGCACCCGTGTAATGATCATGCTGTTTAATCAGCTTCTTGATATGCCATACTTGTCAGGTGGATGGATTATCTTGGCAAAGAAGAAATGCCCACCAACAGGGATGTTAACAAATGTGTGCACAAAATTTGAGAGAAATAAGCTTTTTGTGCTTCTGAGTTTTTTTTATTTCAGCTAATGAAACACTGTACATGTTGTGTTGATATTTTTGTTCAGTATAGAAAGAGGAGTCTAAGTTACAGGTGTCAAACTCATTCCACAGTGCCAAATGTCTGCGGGTTTTCGCTTTTTCCTTGATTGATGAATTAAGGTCACTAATTAAGGTCACTAATTAAGGTCACAATTGGTTGTCTCCGGCGTAATTGAAAGGAAAAAACAAAAACCTGCAGACACTAGGCCTTCCACGGAATGAGTTTGACACCCCTGCTATACTAATGCTGCGTTCAAAACTACTGGGAGCTCAGAACTTGGAAATCTTCGACATCCGACTTCAGTGCATTCAAACCAACTTGAGAAAAATCGATTTCAAAGGTCAATCCAACTCGGTGCCTCTTTCAAGAGCTCCGATTTTCTGACCTGAAGATCACTGACGTCATGATTTGACCTCATATTTTTCAGAGTTTCCAGTTGTTTTGAACCCGACAGTAGATCCAGTATTATGCTCTATGGCAGGGATGTCAAACTCCTTCCATGGTGGGCCTAGTGTCTGCTGGTTTATGGGGTTTCCTTTCAATTAAGACCTAGACAATCAGGTGATTGGAGTTCCTTACTAATTTGTCAACTTAATTAATCAATCAAATACAAGGAAGGAGTGAAAATCCACAGACATGCGGCCCTCCGTGGAATGAGTTTGACACCCGGTCTATAGTATGATAATGCACAAACCAAAAAGAGAAAGCAAAAACCCAGAGATCCTTGCAGCCAAATCAATCATTGTAGACATTCCACACTACTTCTACATAGATAGAAAAAATTCTTTGATCATAGACTTTCTGCCAGATTTTCTCCCCTGAGCTGTCTACTTCTGAAGCCAGTCTGCTTCATACTCTTGTTTTCTACCAAAATCAATATCATATTCACATATCTGACTGGCACACGATGTTATTCCATCTCATCATAAAAAAAGATTTCCAACGAAAGTCTGTCAATCAAATCTGCAGCATCACTAGTCAAAATGAGTTCCCTCGTGAATTTGGCTTGGCGTGTTGAGGGTGGGGTCATTTGCTTTTTTCAGGTGGTGACACAGACTAATCACATTTGATAAACAAGTTAGTAAAAAAAAGTGCTTTATTGGGAAATTATGGAAAGGATGACAAACATTTTAGTTACTTGTCTCCTGGGCAAATTAAAACATACATAGATTTTTTTTAAATACATCTGACACTCACATACATCTGACACTCACTGCATACATACACTTTAAATATAACCTTTTTTTCTCATTATCAAAATCCTGAATTTAGCTACACGTGACTAAAATATTATCCATTGCACTATTGCACCAATAATCCCCAGGCTAAGCTTCGGGTGGAAGTGGCTGGGAACAGAGTATGTGAGCAGAGCGTTCCCAATTCGACTGGGGCGTGATTCCCGAAGGCTGGAGCGTAGGGCTTTGCTCAGGCTCCAATTTCGCTCTCACTTCACGAGCTCAGGCCAGTACCACTCACTTCACAAGCTCAGGGCATGCCCGGCCCAGCATGCATTTGCAGTCTACTTGTGTGCTGCTAACTATAGCTACTATCATGGAGTTCGCTAAATATTTTCAAAAAGAAACTGATGAAACACACAGGTGCTTAATGAAGGTGACTTACCAAGACGATGACCAAGAGCAAGAGAGGGAGTGCGGTGATATAGTGTACACAACTAAATAATCTTTGTGGAATCTGAAAAGACACGTATTCTGAAAGTATGATCGTGTACTTACTGCATGCACATGCTAAAAGAAAGGTACGAGGTGGGTAGATAACTGTGTCATTGTAGCAAAGTATTTCTAAACAAAAAATCTGATCTCTTAAACCTTAAGTGTATTTTTGTTCTATTATCTATACAACAGGCCATAATTGATTTTGGCCCAATAGGCCTGGCATATTCACACATTCAAGCAGCTTTCTTTTTTGATTGGGTTATTTTGCCTAAAAACATTCAGGCCTACCTATTACCCAGCAAGAGTGGCCAAAGGGGTGTTTAGCATCCCCTGGAGCTCTGCACGTGTGGGGAGGGTATTCTCCGCTGCTGGCCGTCTCTCCAGGCACCCACCATGCATGAGCCTGAAGCCACAGACTGGCCAAACTTGTATTTAAACAAATTCAAAGGCACTAATAGGTCATTTTTTGGTGTATTTTGTATTTAATTCTAAGTAAGTCACAGCCTATATATGCAATTAATAAACTAGAATGATTTAATACAACAAAAGGTGGCTCTTTGAATGTGTCACACTCGCAAATGCTTCACTATGTATTTTTTGTAGACTATAGCCTTGAAATAATTTAAATTATGTAGCCTAAATAATTCATTTTCGTTCCTTCTTAGGCTCCCTGTCTGGATTTCCAACCGCTCAACTCCCTCACATGCTCTGGCTGGGAACGAGATTATACATAAAACATATCCTTTAATAGAGTACCACAGTATGAATCTCAATACCCATAAAACCTAGCGGTCAAACAGGGAAATGGTTCCAATCGTTTTTCCTCCATTGTTTCCATAGGGGATTTTAGAAACACTTAAAATAAAATAAGAGCTGTGTTTCGTGTAGGCTTACCCTGGTGTGACATTTTGATAACCGTGTAAATATCTCTTGGACAAGGTGACTTTTATCAATATATTTGCCTGTATGTGGCTATCATAAAGAACTACAAATACCATGATGATCTGGACAAAACTGCCGAATCGAGGCAAAGGTAAGAATCTCTCGATTAACTATCTACATGTTAGCTAAATGTAGAATTGAAAAGAATTGCTAAATTCCTTTATACTGACAATTCTGTGAACTGTCTTGTGCAAGTTTTAAAATTGACACATTACCTGTTAGCAAAGGTGTCAGGAGCTTGCACTGATTTGTAGTCTTGCATGATGTCTACTTTGATGCAAATTAGCATTTTCAAACAGAGAAAATAGAGCCAAATATTTTGATAAAAGTCACCTTGTCCGAGAGAAATTTAAATGCTTATCAAAACGTCATGCCAGGGTAAGCCTACACAAAACACAGACCTTATTTTAAGTGTTTCTAAAACCCCCTATGGGAAAAATGGAGGAAAACAATCGGAACCATTTCTCTGTTTGACTGCTAGGTTTTATGGGTATTATGACATCTCAACTGTGGCGGTCTATGCCTGCATGTGATAGCTGTTTATACGGAAGTTTGGTAAAATGTCCTAAACTGACACTTAAAAAATGCGATGAGGTTTCTTATCCCAACCCAAATCATTGTTACACAGGGTAGCCATAACTGCTGTCATATTTCAACAGAGGAGGGGCCTGCTGCCCGCTGGGGGCGGGCGTGCCTTTGCTCCTGTCTGTGTAGATGCTGCTGTGGCCTGATTCTGTCCTCTTGGGCTGGACCTTTCTTACGGAGCTGTAGACCACCCCTGGGTGGGAGCGGTAGCCTACGACCGAGCGGAAGCTGGAGTTCCTGCTGGCGGGGCGACTCTCTGGGGCTGGGGCATCCTCCCTGGTGGGCAGGGGTAGTGCCAGGCCACAGAGGAGAAGCACAGAAAGGTAGAAGTTAAATTCATTTTCCAGTTTGTCTGCTGCAGCCTGTAATTCTTGGAATGTATGGAATGTCATATTTCATACCTGATTTCATGGGCAACCTCCTTCTCATAGCGACGCTTGTGGCAGCAGCAGACCAGAAGCCAGATGAGAAGCAGGAGGAGGAGCAACAGTAGCAGGCCACCAATCACAGCACCCACTATGGTCCCTGCCTTGTTGGAAGCTAAAAAGGTCCAGATATTCAGACAGGTTCCAAGGAATAGGTCCACACATATGCACCGTTCTCACTTTCTTTCTCCCAATTAACAGGCTTAAAGATATTTGTGGTTTTAAACTTACGGTTGTATGCGTGCAGGGTGCATTTACACTGCACTTTGCCAACAGGATTCGACACCACACAAAGATAGTTTCCCATGTAGCTCTCTGAGTGATTTCTTATCATCAGATCTCCAGTCTGAGAGTCTAAAAAAAACCCCCACAAAGACAATCACTGCCAGCTACAAGCCACACCTTACCGCAGAATATCAACATGTACAGTATATCTATGGTTATGGTTGCCATGTCTTATCTAGAGGCTTTAGTTATTGGTTCCTACTTTGTGCTGCTGTGGGTGGGATGGCCCCTCCACTCTCTCTGGTCCAGACATAGTCGATGGGGATGGATCCCACGGAGGACTTGCATCGGAGGATGACATCGCTCCCCTTCTCCTCACCACCTTCAACCCAGCACTTAGGCATTGATGGTGGAACTGGTGCAAGAGAATAGAGGTAAAACAGTGTCTTTGGAAAGATTTCCTTTGATGTACCGTACCAGGGGCGCAACTTTCACTGGGGACATTGCATTTTTGCCCCCCCCCCCCCTCAGTTTTATCATTGGAATGTGATACAAAAAGAAGCAACGGTGGGCTTTAGGACCATGCGGACACCTCCGAGTGGTCGGGTAGGCTGTTTGGTGTGTTAATAATCTGACTAGACAAAAAAATGTATATAATTATGTTCCCCCCGCTTCTAAACCCAAAGTTGCGCCCCTGTACTGTACATATGCATTTTTGCAACCAAATGCAAAATGGGCCAATGTGTAAACTTGTTGATTTCTTCTAAGTGTATTTCCACCAGAGGAAATTTGGTATATTGATAGGAACAAAGGAAAGAGGTGTGGCTGCTGGATGGAAGTATCGGAGATAACAAGGCGTTAACAGGGTGTTAACATTCCATCTCGGTGAGAGAGCAAATTTTAAAACGGCACACAGGACAGTGGAATGATGAAACTGGTAAAACAGAAACCAGTCTGGGAGGGGCAGCCTTCCTCACCCATCACTACCAGAGTGACTTTTCGCATGTCGACACCCGGCACTTTCTTGACTTTGCACTGGTAGGTGGCTGTGTCTGAGGCTTTCACTGCAGAGATGGAGACGGATGCGTCTCCCAGTGCGGGGGATCCTGTGAAGTCCATCCTGGTAGACAAGCTGGGGTCCCCATAATGCACTTTTTTGCCTCCTGAATAAGATAAGATCTAAGAGATAGAGTCAGTTCAATGACAAAAACTACAAAAACACAAGTATTGATAACACATATTCAGAACACGTTTTTTTACTGAAACGGTGAGGATAAGATCTCCAAGACTAGTCTGACCTAAAATATATGAGTGGATGTTAAGACTAACATATTAATTTGATAATGCATGTTTCATCTCCAAACCCTCATCTCCAATAAGTTATCCATATCAAGGATCCCCTCTGTCCCCTGCTCTGTAGTCTCACCAGCTGGTCTTTCTGGGTCATGTCTGGACGGACGTTCAACCACTCAATGTCCAGTTCTCCTATGTCAGTGGAGTCAGGGGTGAAGGTGCACCCCAGCTTGACTGTCTCCCCCTGGGCTTTCTGAATGGTCTGAGGCCCTGTGGATGTTATCTGAATACCCTCTATGACATCTAAGGGTTCAGAGAAAAACACACATTCAGGATTGACACTTACAAAGAATGTGGAGTCCCTCAGGCAGGGACAGACTAAAATGACAACTTCTAAATGGGGAAAAACTGCATTAGCAGTTCACAGAAGTGTAAATGCATTTCTGATAAATTTGATATATCCAACATGTAGGACAGACACTGGCTATTGAATGCAGCAGAAACTGACGTTGTTATGACCTGGGACACTGTCTGGGCTCCACCCCAACTGTTGTTTACATTGAGCGAAATAAACCTGTTGCGTAGGAATGTACAGTCAATGCCTGTCGCACAGGCACATCTTACATCCCCTGACAAAGATAATTGGACAGAAAAACCTTGATATGAATTAAACTAAAATGTGGTCTTGTGCAGTGTGGGCCAGAAGGGCCCAACATAATGGATAGCATGGGGAGACTAGGTTAGGAAACCCTGATTTATTTGACAACTCACCTGTGTTGAGATAAACTGTTAGCACAAACATCACAGCCAACTGTAGTCTTGAGCATGTAAGGCACTTTCGCATAGTGACCATATTGGTAAACCTGTATGGCACATCAAGAGAAATATGATTACAATTATTAACTGAATTGTTTGAATGTGTACTTCCTCATTGTGATTTTGATCTAGTTTTATGGAGGAAACATTACTCAGCTAACAGATATGTAGTCTTTATCATCTACTGAAACTACAACGATAAAATATGCTCACTCTTTCTGAGGGGCGCTCTTTCTGAGGGGGATAGATAACTCTGGACAGAATGGCATATGGCCATTCTGTCCAAGACTAGGGGAATACTACAAGAGGACATATACTCTACAATATAACCAACTGTATTTTACGTAAGTCTTAATTATCCCCCTCTCCAACTTAGTGGCTGTTGCTGAGTGAGTGAGGAATTTGAAAATGTAACTCTTGATTATATCAGCTCATATTTATAATATTTTGACAGTATTCAAGACAACAATCAAACAATGAATTAATACAAATTACCTTTCTGTTCAGCAATATTCCAAAGGTAAAGTTGTTTCCAAGAGTCCTGACAGACTGAAACAGCACAAAACCTTTGCTTCCCTTCAGTTGCTCTCACCTGAAATTGTAACCTCAGGTCACGCCCTCTCTATTTCCATACAGTCCTTCCTCTGCTTCTTCTTCTACGGTATTATGGCGGTACGCAAACATATGTTAGAGGTGCATGCCACCACCTATTGTGTGGGCTGTGTATCAGCCTACTGTTTTGGGAGTGTGAATTCATAACATTTTGTGACACAGAAAGGGGAGGGAAGAAAGGATGGGAAAAGTGAATGAGAAATTGCCCTACCAACTAAGCCTATACCCATTAAAACCTCATTACTACTTGGCCCTATTTTATCCTATACCAGGCTGGCAGCCGGGAAGGACGGGACATTATCGTTCAACACACCTTGTAACTCTTCTGCAATAACATCTCGTACACCCAAGTACTTCTTTGCAGCTGCCACCACAACATATATTTTCAGTGATTTATGTCCTATGCCTGCTATACAGTTGATAATAACCAAGGTTTGAACACTAAGTAACCAACCTTACTGAAGCACATGTTATTCCTATCACTCTCTTTTGGCCTCGGCCTACTCACAGGGAGCCTCTTAGGATTCCTCACCCTTGACCTATCTTCCTCTACTACTCTCTTCACTGCCTCAGCATACAACACCTTCTGTACTACTCTGATCCTTGGAACCTCAACCTGCCTTTCTCTCACGAACACTTCTGATCTCCAGCACCATGGGTACCCCTACAGTTAACATACACAACGTTTCCACCAATATTACACATTCCTTTCTCTCATGCCCTCCTGCACACTTCTCATATCTAGGAATCTCCCTCCTGCAGACTTCTGCAACATGACCATAAGCTTGACACCTAAAACACTGTAATGGGTGTGATGGAAATGTTTATGTTTGTGCTTTTCAAATAACACGTTTCTACGTTCTGTTTGTGCTTTTCTGTGAACCAATTCTGTGTTAATGCAAGTGACTGATTGACCGAATCCTCATTATCAATATCTAAAATTTGGCAGTACGCCCAGAGCCTTGTTTAGAGAAAGGATATCTCAGTTTCAAGGTCTCAGCTTAGAGAAAAGAAGCCTCGTGAGGTATTGGTCTGTCACATGAATGAAGCAAACCTTAATTATGAATGATAAATATAAGCTAAATCATGCAAATATAACTTGTTAGTATATAAGGGAACTCATGTGACTACCCCATTAGAGCTCACTTCAGACCGGTACTTTATGCATCTATGTTTGACTGTGACCTCTCCAGCTTTCTGACAATAAAGAGTGATTCATTTAAGATTGACTTCGAGTGTCCCTGTATAAAAATTTCCACAACAATTTGGTGTCACGAACTGGATGATTGATTCTGCCTGTGGAGCTTTCCAATTGGGGTCTGCGAGGAAAACTGGTGGCGCATTTTATGAAGCGTGAGGGACAATGAGACCCCCCCAGACCAGACCCTTACTGTGAGCTGCCCAGGAGAAGACACATCATCTGCAAACAATTGAGGGATCACAACTGATTTCAGTAAGTCAATTTAAATGACTGTATAAAAATAAAATATATATATTTTTTAAATCAAGGCGAGTAATGCATAAAAAGGTACCCATAGTCTTATTTTATGAGAAGAGGGTACCATGGAAAGCCCCACTGACAGCTGTCTGTAGGCATTTATAAGAAGTGTCCACGTGGTCTGCAACCACTACAAATAACAGAAGGTGTTTTTGAATACATTCAGTTAGGAACAAATTCTTCTTTAAATTGACAGCCTAGGAACTGTGGGTTAGCTGCTATGTTCAAGGGCAGAACAACAGATTGTACCTTGTCAGCTCAGGGATTCGATGTAACAACCTTTCAGTTACTGGCCCAACGCTCTAACCACTAGGCTACCTGCCACCCCAGCAGTATATGTACAGGAGATACATATGGTGCATATCAAGTAACGACAAGAGATTCTTTGAAGCTGCACATGGATAATAAGAGAGATTACCGAGTGGGTTTGGGAATAGTACTGAATGTGGATGTGAAATTTGTGTGATTGTGAGGTATGACATATTAAGCTGATTGAAATATGGATAATAAATGGATTGAAATTAGTACAGTCGTGGCCAAAATGTTTGAGAATGACACAAATATTAATTTTCACAAAGTCTGCTGCCTCAGTGTCCTTAGATATGTTTGTCAGATGTTACTATGGAATACTGAAGTATAATTACAAGCATTTCATAAGTGTCAAAGGCTTTTATTGACAATTACATGAAGTTGATGCAAAGAGTCAATATTTGCAGTGTTGACCCTTCTTCTTCATAAAACCTCTGCAATCTGCCATGGCATGCTGTCAATTAACTTCTGGGACACATCCTGGCTGATGGCAGCCCATTCTTGCATAATCAAGTCTTGGAGTTTGTCAGAATTTGTGGGTTTTTGTTTGTCTTGAGGATTGACTCAAAGTTCTCAATGGGATTAAGGTCTGGGGAGTTTCCTGGCCATGGACCCAAAATATCGAGGTTTTGTCCCCCGAGCCACTTAGTTATCACTTTTGCCTTATGGCAAGGTGCTCCATCATGCTGGAAAAGACATTGTTCGTCACCAAACTGTTCCTTGATGGTTGGGAGAAGTTGCTCTCGGAGGATGTGTTGGTGCCATTCTTTATTCATGGCTGTGTTTTTAGGCAATATTGTGAGTGAGCCCACTCCCTTAGCTGAGAAGCAACCCCACACATGAATGGGTGCTCAGGATGCTTTACTGTTGGCATGACACAGGACTGATGGTAGCGCTCACCTTGTCTTCTCCGGACAAGCTTTTTTGCGGATTCCCCAAACAATCGTAAAGGGGATTCATCAGAAAAAATGACTTTACCCCAGTCCTCAGCAGTCCAATCCCTGTACCTTTTGCAGAATATCAGTCTGTCCCTGATGTTTTTCCTGGAGATAAGTGGCTTCTTTGCTGCCCTTCTTGACACCAGACCATCCTCCAAAAGTCTTTGCCTCACTGTGCGTGCAGATGTACTCACACCTGCCTGCTGCCATTCCTGAGCAAGCTCTGTACTGGTGGTGCCCCGATCCCGAAGCTGAATCAACTTAAGGAGACGGTCCTGGCGCTTGCTGGACTTTCTTGGGAGCAATATCTTACTGGCAGCAATATCCTTGCCTGTGAAGCCCTTTCTGTGCAAAGCAATGATGACGGCACGTGTTTCCTTGCAGGTAACCGACAGAGGAAGAACAATGATTCCATGCACCACCCTCCTTTTGAAGCTTCCAGTCTGTTATTCAAACTCAATCAGCATGACAGAGTGATCTCCAGCCTTGTCCTCGTCAACACTCACACCTGTGTTAACGAGAGAATCACTGACATGATGTCAGCTGGTCCTTTTGTGGCAGGGTTGAAATGCAGTGGAAATGTTTTTTGGGGATTCAGTTCATTTGCATGGCAAAGAGGGACTTTGCAATTAATTGCAATTCATCAGATCACTCTTCATAACATTCTGGAGTATATGCAAATTGCCATCATACAAACTGAGGCAGCAGACTTTGTGAAAATTAATATTTGTGTCATTCTCAAAACTGTACTATTTAGATTTAAATATGGATAGAAATGTAGATATTAAGCTGATTGAAATTTGGATTTTAAGTTGACTTACTTCAACCCATTTGGAGTAACTGTCAACCATTACCAACATATTTTTTTCCTTTTACAGGCAGGCATGTGAAGAAAATCAGTTTGCATATTGTGACATAGAGCAGGGCAGCCAACAGGGGGAGACTCATCAAGGCCTGGTGACAGATGGAGTCTACATCACGAGGCAATGGCTCCCTCTGCTGGACATTCCAGGTCTCAACAGGCTCTCCTGCCAGGACTAATTCAGTTGTCCAATATATTCAACTGAAATGCGTCTTCTGCATTTAACCCAACCGCTCTGAATCAGAGAGCTGCAGGGGGCTGCCTTAATTGACATCCCCGGTGACCGGGGAGCAATGGGCTAACAGCCTTGCTCAGAACGACAGGTTTTTACCTTGTCAGCTCAGGGATTACGGTTACTGGCCCAACGCTCTAAACACTAGGCTAACTACCACCCGGGGCTGATTGTGGTTGGTGAATAATCAAAGGGCTGATTGCTCACCAGCTGGATGAGTCCCATAAAGCTACCAAAAGGGGAAGAGGGGATTAGGGAAGGAGAGGTTACTCCCGTATAGTCGTGCTCAGTTCCAGAGTAAATGGAGGGAGCTCAGTTTTGTTCCCCCCAGGATACAGCAAGACCCCGGAGCCCAGAAGACGGTATCCCGGGGGAGGTCTCCTGGAGGAGACCTATTATTTTATTTTAATTTGTTATTTAAATAAACACACTTGAAACCGAGCTAATCCAACTCTGTCCGTGTCTGATCGGTTTAAACATCTTGACCAAACCCCCCTTGTCTGCCGTAAGTGGTGGAAAATGCAGGCATTCTGATAATGTGGTCAGATCAGGGTTGAAGTTTACGTAGCATCAGCATGGATGAGTTGATAGCTCAGTTAGTCCGGGCCCAACAAGCACAACAGGCGGTTCAGGAACAAATGCTAGAGGACCAACGGCTGTCCGCCTCGTTGAGGAAATCAGGAAGCTACAAGGCTACTGAATCGCATCCAAACCAGTTTTTAATCAAGCTAATGGAAGACAACAGCATTGAAACATACCTCGGCACGTTTGAACGGACAGTGCCACAAAAAGGATGGCCAAGGCCAAAGTGGGCAAGTCTGCTGGCCCCGTTCCTCTCCTGGAATGCCCAAAAGGTCTATTGGGACCTTAACGATGAAAAGTCAGCTAACTACGACGGTCTCAAATGGGAGATACTCAGCCACTACGTGTACAGCCTGGCCCATTGGGCCATACTGTTCCACGACTGGAGGTTTGTGGCCGACGCCTCCCCACGAGCCCAGATGAGCAACCTACTACACATCACCAGGGAATGGCTCCTAACTGACGTATCCACCCTCTCCATCTTAGACAAAGTGGTCCTGGATCACTTCTTACGGGCGCTACCCCATGACAAGCGAGGAGCTGGGAGCAGTGAAGACATATCAGAACACTGAGGCCCTGCTGAGGGGGAGCCGGGCAGAGTTGGGGACTGTCGGGGGGGGACGGAAGGACAGCCCCTCCGCTGTATACCCTGAACAGACAGTAGGCAGGGCCAAAGGGCTGCAGACCCGTGGAGAGATGAGGGAGTGCCGACCCGCCGCCACCGACCCCAGGTAGATGGAGACCAAAGGAGGTGTTTGAGTGTGACGCCCTAGGGCACCTTGCCTGGATTTCCCAGCTCGAGAGGAGTCGATGCCATCAGCAAGCCTGGAGACGAGGTGAGCCACGCAGTGAACTATGTCACCACCTGTTGGGTGCACCATGAACCAACAGCATCCATGGTCCCGGTGAAGGTCGACGGACACGACACGGAAGTTCTATTAGACTCAGGGAGTGTGGTTACACTTGTAGCCACGAGCCTGCTGGCCCAAGGGACCGAACGTGGTAGGGAGATTCCTGTGTCCACGGTGACACAAAGCGTTATCCAAACGTACAGGCCAATATCGCAACGCCACAAGGGAGAAGCCAGATGATAGTGGGTGCCGTACCGGAGTTGCCAGTACCCCTCCTCGTGGGACAAGACTGGTTACGACACTGTGGATGCACGAGCTGAGGAAAAAGGAATGAGCCGGCCGATACGAACTTGAAAGCCGCCACAGCCCAAGTGATAGCGGTGGATGGACAGCTACTTCTGAGGGTGAGTGACTGGCAATACCCCCATTTCCAAATCAAGAATAACCTTTTGTATCAGGTGTCGCGCCAACAGGGGAAACTTTGAGAGGTACTGTTGCTGCCACGACGGTACATGGGAACCGTTCTTCAACTGGTCCACACCCACCTGTTGGGGGCGCACCTAGGAATTGAGAAGACCCAGGAATGGATCGCCGCCCGGTTCTACTGGCCTGGGATGAGGAGGGCCGTGGAAAACTATTGTCACAGCTGCCCGGAGTGTCAAATCACTGCCCTAAGAGCACACTTCTGAAACACGCTGGTCCCCCTACCGATCATCGGGTGCCCTTTGAATGCACCTTGGACTACGTGGGACCCCATGGTAAAAACAGCACGAGGACACCAGTACATCCTGATAATAGTAGATTATGCCACCCGGTATCCCGAGGCCATTCCCCTGTGGGCGGAGGTATACAAGGGAATTGCCTGGGGGCTGTTCCACCTCTTTAGCCGGGTGGGCATCCCGAATGAGATCCTGACAGACCAAGGTACTGAGTTTATGTCCCGCCTAATGAAAGATTTGTGTGCTCTCCTACAGATCAAGCAGATCTGGACCTCCGTCTTTCTCCCGCAGACGGATAGGCTCATCGAGCAGTTCAATTAAACACTTAAACAAATGCTGCAGAAGGTCATCAAGCAGGATGTGAAGAACTGGGAGCAGCTACTACCCCACCTAATGTTCTCGGTCTGAGAAGTGCCCCAGTTATCCACCGGGTTTTCCCCTTTTGATCACCTCTACCGGAGTAGAACACACGGCCTACTGGACCTCGCCAAGGAGGTGTGGGAAGCCCAACCGACCCTCCTTATGCAGCGTGGTAGAACACGTGGAGACGATGAGGGAGCGGATGACAGCCATATAGCCAGTGGTAAGGGAACATATGGAGAAGGCCCAACGCGCCCAAGTCCAAGACAAGGTGTTGGTCTTAATCCCCAAGGCAGAAAGTAAGTTCCTGGCAACAAGGTACAAGGTGATAGAGAAGCTGGGACCCGTCAATTACCGCGTACGGCTGCTGGGAAGACGGAAACCCCAACAGATTTACCATGTGAACCTATTGAAGAAGTGGCATGAGAGGACAGCCTCGGCCGTGTTATGGTTGGGACCCAGGACGCCAAAGGTACCAGTGGTGGTCGCAAGCAATGAGGACCTCGACCCGGCCCAGAAGCAATCTCTCCAGGAGCTCATCAATCGGAACACGGCGGTTTTCTCTGAGAAGCCGGGCTGCATGACCCTCATTGAACACCACGTCACACATCCACACCCAGCCCGGGGAAACGGTACAAAAGAGGCCAAATCGGATTCCCGAGGCACGAAGGAAGGCCGTGAAGCAGGAAGTGGAGGCTATGCTGAGGATGGGGGTATTTGAAGAGTCCCACAGCACATGGTGCAGCCCCATCGTGTTGGGTGCCCAAACCAGATGGTAGACCGCGCTACTGTAATGATTTCCTGGGTGTGAACGACATCAGCGTGTTCGATGCCTACCCCATGCCGAGGGTGGACAAGCTCATCGACCGATTGGGAAAGGCCCGGTACATCAGCACCCTCGATCTTGCCAAAGGATATTGACAGGTACCATTGGCAGCCTGCTCCCGGGAGAAGAGGGCATTGTCGACACCGGACGGATTATATCAGTACCAGGTGCTCCCATTCGGTCTCCACGAAGCCCCACCCATGTTCCAGCGCCTGATGGACAAAGTACTTCGACCCCACCAACAGTACACAGCGGCCTATTTGGATGATATCATCATCCACAGCCAAGGTTGGGAAGAGCACCTGACGCGCCTCCAGACAGTGCTGGACACGTTCAGGCAAGCCGGGTTGACAGCGAACCCCAAGAAATGCAAACTAGTGTTTGAGGAGGTGGAGTACCTGGGGTATTTGATCGGACAGAACGTCAACCCCCGGAAGAGGAAGGTCCACACGGTACGTGACTGGCCCATTCCACGCACCAAAACACACATTAAGTCCTTCCTGGGACTGGCAGGATACTACAGCCGCTTTATCCCCAACTTTGCGGCTATAGCCTCCCCCTTACCGATCTAACCAGGGCCCGCCTCCCGAAAACAATGAAATGGACAGGCGAGACCGAAGCAGTGTTCAGGCGCCTGAAGGAAGCGCTGTGCTCCCATCCGATTCTCGTATCGCCTGATTTCCACGTGCCATTGTTGGTCCAGACAGACGAATGCAATACGGGACTAGGGGCCATCCCTAGTCCACTTCCCAGGAGCACCCCATTGTGTACATAAGACTATTTGGAGCTGATTGTGGTTGGTGAGTAATCAAGGGGCTGATTGCTCACCAGCTGGACGAGATCCATAAAGCTGCCAGAAGGGCAACACATGGGAGAGGGGACTGGGTGAATAGAGGTTACTCCTGTGTAGTCATGCTCAGTCCCAGAGATAACGGAGGGAGCTCAATTTTGTTCCCCCCATGATACAGCAAGACCCCGGAACCCAGAAGACGGTATGCCAGAGGAACGCCTCCTGGAGGAGACCTTTTCTTTTTGTTTGTTATTTACTTTAAATAAACACCCTTGATACCGAGCTAATCCAACTCTGTCCGTGTCTGATATGTGTTAACGTCTTGACCAAACCCCCTGGTCTGCCACAATATTTACCAAAGTGTCCCAGGGGACTGGCAATTCCCCCTTTGGACACATGACTCACATTGTGATTCAATGCATCCCAATAAAACAACAACGCTGCCTGTTAAATAAAAAATAAACAAATTAGAATAACAAATCAAATTAGAATTACAACTCTTGATAACTCCATAAGGAAATAATTGTATCCCATAAGGTAATGGTAAAATAGACCAGAGACGGCTGTGCCTCATTCAGGGGCAGCGTTCTCTCTCTGTCTTCTTGTGGGACAAAAGTTCTCACGATAACTGACACATCATACAGTCCTATTGGCTTAGGATCATTTTAACGTTGTACTATCTATAGCAAATGTAGGTTATAATAGTCAACAATAACAACAACATATTTATTATATTTGTATGCATTGTGCTGGGAAATTGAGCATAAAAATACAAATATACACTGAGTGTACAAAACATTAAGATTATCCTTTGGGTGGTGGACCATTCCAGATATACACAGGAAACTCTTGAGCGTGAAAAACCCAGCAGCGTTGCAGTTCTTGACACAAACCGGTGCGCCTGGCATTACTACCATACCCCCTTCAAAGGCACTTAAATATTTTGTCTTTCCCATTCACCCTCTGATTGGCATACAATTGTCTCAAGGCTTAAAAAATCCTTCTTTAACCAGTCTCCTCCCCTTCATCTACACTGATTGAAGTGGATTTAACAAGTGACATCAGTAAGGGATCATAGCTTTTACCTGGATTCACCTGTTCAGTTTATGTCATGTAAAGAGCAGGTGTCCTTAATGTTTGTACACTCAGTGTATGTTTTGCTTTTGTATGAAAACCGCTGTTTGTGGCAAGTGTTATTGATGAGATTAATAATTACCACGTTGTTACACAATGTTACAAATTGTATTGAGCCTCAAACATACAACATTACAAATCTACAACAATTACAATTTAGAGTGATAAAGATTTGTGGAAATATTGATGTACCACATACTTGATCTATATTACATTTTTCTACTGGGTATGTAATGGAAGATTGTGGGGGTTTCTTCTGTTACTGCTAACAGTACCAAAGTCACAATCACATGCAGCCTGTTAACTACTTGTCAGCTGTGTTTGAGCTGGAAGGCTGGTGTGTAAACCCCAGGATGTGATTTTCCACAGGAGGTTGGTGGCACCTTAATTTGAGTAGGACGGGCTCATCGTAATGGCTGGAATTGAATGAATGGAATCGTATCAAACTCATCAAACACATAGTTTCTATGTGTTTGATACCCTTCCATTTACTTCATTCCAGACATTATTATGAGCTGTAATCTCCTCAGCAGCCTCCTGTGTATTTTGCATAATGTATAATGTCATGTACACAGTATTGCTATTCTCTGTAGTCTTTGCAGTCAACTCATATTCAAAGTGTCAATTCACCATCACTTGACACATTTGAGTTTGTAAAAATGTATTATATTATTGTGTCCAATACCATAATGAGAAACTCCTTCGTGTCTTCATTGAGCATTAGAATCAGGGTCATGGTGGCCCATCTGAACTCAACAAACAGGATATGTGACTCAGATGGTGTGTGGATCAACATGACAGTGCGGGGGACTGCAGATAGAGGACATTAGTCATAAAGTGTAATAATAGTGACATACAAGTCTATAGAAAGTGTTATTTAATGAATTAATATTGTATATATACTTATTTTCCAGACTCTGACATTGCTCGTTCAGATTTTTTGGGGATTTGTGTGTATTGTTTTGTATTGTTTGGTAAACTGCACTGTTGGAGCTAGAAACTAGTGCTTGTTGAGGTACTAGGGAGCGGCGTTCAAAGGCAACTAGTTAGTGTTGCAATGCCTGCAACATGAACTGAATCTACTCAGGAGCGACTGAGGACAGGATGGTTGGAAGATGGCGAAAGTGGATGCTGAGTTCGAATCAAGCAGCGCGTCGAACAAATTCGGTGAAGATTAATGTTCTGAATGGACAACAGTAGTATCGAAAACTGAAATTGTTTAAATTGGAGTGGAGGATACATGTGTGAGTGATAATGAATCACTTCTCTTCGTGATGTGTTTGTTGAGTAAGGATGCATATGTGGGAAACCCGTTTGAGGTGTCAAAAATGGTTGAGTATGTGCTTGGAAAAGTGGAGTCTGAGTGACCAGGAGTGGTCTTATTTTGATTCATTGTATTTCTATAGAGCAGAGGAAGATTGCAGTGGGCCTCTAAAGAATTCGGACAACAGAAGTTTTGTGTTTTGAACTTCGGAGTAGAACACCCAGGGGTGATGACAGATGTTCAGGTTGAATACCTGAAGAAAATTACTTGTGTGATTGTTTCCCGACGTCTGACCCCCTGGATGAATGGAGTTAAAGAAGAAAGTCTGTCATGTTGTTTTTTGATTAAGAGCAAATACCTACGCATGTGATGCTTGGTTATGTAAGATACAGCGTATGAGTGTTACGATTAGCGAAGGGGGGGAACCCAAGAGTCAACTCAGCAGAGGAAACCGGGATGAATGTACAAAATGTTTATTGAACACAGCCAATGGGGAGTGCAGAACTGGGACAGCTCAGATGAGTGTCAATAACCAGGAGTGTAGGAGTGAGGTTGGAGTTGGCAGCATGGAACAGGGAAACAGGTCCTGAGGGGAATCCAAGGTGATGGTGGTGAATAATATCCAGAGCAAGGTGGTTGGTGGTGAAATGTAGAACAGGAGTGGGAGACAGAGCAGTACTGCAAGGAGAGGACAAAATAAGGTAAGACAGGGAACAAGAACTGTAGTGCAACCAGGATCTATAGCTAAGCCAAAAGGGTAGAATCCTTACTAACTGATCAGAGATTACGATCGGGCAGCATGGAGATGGCAGGAATGAGTTTAAGTAGAGGTCTTGATTATGGGATGATATGCAGCTGGTAGAGATTTGCTCTGACTCCAGAACACCTGTCTCCAACCACACAATCACAGAGAGAGAGCGAGAGACTATACAGGGGGAGAACTGAAGGTTATGACAACACCGGATGGACACCAGAGGGCATAGTGGGAGCAGATGTGACAATGAGCTTTCATCCCCAAACCACTCCAGTGTAAGAATTGTAAAGGATTTGGCCATGTTTCATGTGTGTGCAGACAAACAAAGAATACTGAAGAACGGTGTGTAGAAGGACGATGGTGTTGCAATTGTGGTGGGGATCATGATCCTAAATTCCTATAAGAGTGAAGGAGATTGAGGTGGCAAAAGTTAGAGCGGTCAATCGAATCTCCTATGCTGAGGCTATTAAAAGACAATTTAAAGTTTTATTAAGTTTTCTTGTTTTTCAATTAACCAACAAAACACATTCCACATTCACAGATGTGACAGGCTTAAAAAAATTATAATACATTTAATAAAAATAATAATAATAAATAATAGTTATGTATATATATATATATATATGTGTGTGTGTGTGTGTATATATATATATATATATATATATATATATATATATAATAATAACATATGTATACACACACACACACACATATCCTACATACATGTACATACACATACATACACAAAGAACAATTAAAAAATAAGCAGCACTATCAAGGTTCTTATTAGCTATTTCTAGCCTTAGCTGAGACGACGAGCAAATAATTCGTTTTTAGATTTTACAGCACCTTACACAACATGTATCTGCTCATTTCCCTAATCACCACCATTCACTCTGTCCAATTTGAAATATAGTTGAGTAGTGGAGACCTGAGTCTATCAAACTTGGGATGTCTCTTGTGGAGGTCATAAGTGAGCTTTTCAAGAGGGAGAAAGTCAACAATCTGGTCAATCCACATTTTAAATGTAGGAGCGGTATAGCAAAGTATGTAATAGTCATAAGCAAATTTTCTCTGTCAGGATCAAGAACAAAGTTCTGCTGGGCATTAAGAAGATAGATACATGGGGTCATATCAAACTGTACATCTAGTATTTTCTGTGCAGCAGTATGTATAGATTGCCAGAATCTGACAATCTCTCTACAGCTCCAAAATACATGCATATAGGTTCCACTTTCAGAGGTACATCTTTCACAGTTAGGAGACATGTCTGTTTTCATTCTATGGAGCCTCAAAGGAGTGTAATAACATTTGTACAAAAATGTGTAATTAGATTCTTTCATTTTTTCATTAGTAGAGGAGCAATATACCCTGTCGCAAACCTCCGCCCATAACTCATCACTGATAGTCAGACGTAGGTCCTTTTCCCAGATTATTTTCAAAGGAGTAAAGAAGGAGCCTCCTTTCTCAGAAAGGAGTCTATAGATATAAGATATTTTGCCTTTAATTGTGCTGTGACAAGAAGGGTTTCAACTTCATTCAACTGAGTTCTAAACCTTCTCTTGGAAGTAAATGAGGAAATGACATGTCTAATTTGAAGATATTTTTAAAAAATGGGGATCTTGGCACATTGAATTTCCCTGCAGAGCTCTTGAAAGGATTTCAGTGTAGTGGTTTTCTGATGAAATAGATCTGAAAAGGTCCTGATTCCTAGAGTATGCCAAAGATTAAAGTTGGCATCCCCTAAGGGCTTTTGGCAAGTCTGGGTTGCCTACTATAGGTGAGGGAGAACATATTTGTGAGGAAATGCCCAGGTATTTCTTACAGTCCATACACGCTAGTAGGGTGCTGTAAATCACAAAGGTTTTGGCTATGTTGCCCACTTCACTAAAGTTATTCATTAATATAATTGAGCTTAGGGGCAATGAACCACAGGATTGGGCTTCTATCTGAATCCACGTTGACTCTTGTCTGTTTGTGATCCATGTTAGCATGTTGCAGATTTGGGCAGACCAGTAGTACAATTGAAGGGAGGGAAGGGCAAGACCACCCTTAGATTCAGGTTTCAATAGAGTGGAGAACTTGATCCTAGGTTTTTTATTGCCCCATATAAATTTGGTGATGCTTTGGTTAGTTGTTTTGTAAAAGGAAACTGAGAGATAGCATGGGAGCATCTGAAATAAATAGTTCAGTCTAGGGAGGTTCATACGGATGACGTTAATTCTTCCTACTAAGCTAATTGGCAGGGAGATCCAGGTTTGGAGATCGTTCTTGATTCGATCCAGGAGTGAAAGATAATTTTCCTTGAAAAGGCTATTCAGATCTGGTGTTATGAAGATCCCAAGGTATTGAAACCCCCGTGTCTTCCATTGGAAAGGACATAGTGTCTTCATAGAGCTGGTGAGTGTAATATTGAGAGGGCAGACAGTGGATTTGTTAAAATTGATCTTATAATCTGAAAACTTGCCATACTGAGCAATTGTGTCTAAAATGGGAGGGATTTCTCAGGGTTGGATATGTAGGGCAATACATCATCCGCGTAAAGCGAACTCTTGTGCTGCAGGCCGCCTGCAGAAACACCCATAATACTTGGATTGCTCCTTATCAACTCTGCCAGAGTAGAGCAGGTGGGACAGCGAGCACCTTTGTCTTGTGCCCCGTTCAAGAGGGAATCTGTCAGAGTTCAGTCCGTTAGTAGTCACCATGGCATTTGGATGAGAGTATAGTGATTTGATCCATTTAATAAAGTTTGGGCCCATATTGAACTTTTCTAAGACTGAAAACAGAAAACTCCACTCCATCCTGTCAAACACCTTCTCAGCATCCAGTGAAGCCAGCAGGACAGGGGTGTGGAACTCCTTCTCAGCATCCAGTGAAGCCAGCAGGACAGCGGTGTGGAACACCTTCTCAGCATCCAGTGAAGCCAGCAGGACAGGGGTGTGGAACACCTTCTCAGCATCCAGTGAAGCCAGCAGGACAGGGGTGTGGAACACCTTCTCAGCATCCAGTGAAGCCAGCAGGACAGGGGACTTCTGTGCGTTTACTTTATCAATAATATCAAAAAGACGGCGAATGTTATCAGAAGAGTATCTGTCTCTAATAAATCCAGTTTGCTCCGCTTTTATTATTTTGGGAAGAAGAGTGTTTAGTCTTTTGGCGAGCAATTTGGTAATTATTTTGTAGAGCAGGATAAAGGGTCCTTGTCTTTTTTGAGCAACACTGTAATGCGAGCTGTGTGCATTGAGTCTGGGAGAACTCCGTTTTTGCAAAAATCCTCCAGCATTGGCATGAAGATAGGGCTGAGCTGGGGCCAAAAAGCTTTGTAGAACTCTCTGGGGAATCCATCTGGGCCTGGGGACTTATTAGGTGGCATGGAGGTAATTTCCTCCAGGATCTCTTCAGGAGTGAAGGGGGAGTGGAGATCTTCTTGGTCGGTCTCTGATAGTTTAGGTAGCAAGATTCCCTCTAGGAAGGAGTGGAGTTCTGCCTTTGTGTGTTCTCTCTCAGAGGTATATAGTTTGCAGTAAAAATCATGAAAAGTTAAATGGATCTTTTTTGGGTCATATGTGACCTCGTCCTCTGCTGTTCAGATAGCTATGATTGTACGCTCTGACTGCTCTTTTTTAAATTGGTAAGCAAGCAATCTACTCGGCCTATTGCTATACTCATGGTTTCTGTTTAGTAAAGAAAACGTTTTGTTTTTATCTCCCGAGTGTAGTCCAAATTCAGTTTGGCTTTGGCTGCTTTAAGTTGACTCCAGGAGGTGCTGTCTGGGGATTGTTTATGTACTTTTTTCACAGAATTCCAGCTTCCTCTCAAGATCTAGCCTGTGTGCTTCCATTGCTTTTTTCTTAGAGGAAGCATATGCAATTAGATTACCTCTTAGTGTGGCTTTAGCAGCATCCCACTTTGTGTCCGGAGAAACAGGAGAATCTTTGTTGTCTTGTGTGTAGTTGTCTATCCATGTAGTTACCAATGTATGGAACGCTTCGTTTGATAACATGGAGGTGTTGAATTTCCAGCTCTTTGACCTCGGGATGTTTTTGCAGGTCAAAGCGGAGGTGGACCAAAGGCGTGATCTGAAAGTGCTATGGGTCCGATTGTAGACGTGGCTGAATTTATGAAACTCTTTGGGATAAAAATGTAATCTATACGGGAGTAGGTGTTATGGACATTAGAGTAGTATGTATAGTCCATAGATGAGCTATTAGTCTCTCTCCAGATATCTATCAGTCCCATCTCTTTAGTAAGAGAGTTACACATCTTTGCAGATCTAGGATTTGTGGTGGGGAATTGAGATGATTTGTCTAGGGTTGGGTTAAAATCTCCGGCCACCACGCCAAAGGAAACACAATGCTCATTGAACAGGGTTATCATTTTTCACATGAAAGCAGGAGTATCTGTATTAGGGGCGTATATGTTTAAGATAGATCTCCCCTCCGGATCAGATATGTTTTTGTCAATTATGAATGGAACATTCTTATGGATAAGTATGGCTGTACCTCTACTGTTTGATTTGAAAGATGAGAAATACACCTTTCCCACCCAAGCTCTGCGGAGTTTGGCATGTTCGGCATCACAGAGGTGTGTCTCTTGTAATAGCGCGATGTCCGCTTTTTCCTTTTTTTGAGCACATAGTATATTTTTATCGTTTTATTGCATGACCTAGACCATGGCGGTTCCATGTCAATAGATTTAAGGTACTAGTCATCGTCATCAAACAGTAATCGAACTTTAGTGCAAGTAATTTCTGGATAAAAGTGGATAATAGTTACAGCTGCGTTCACATAAAAGGAAAATAAATGGTGTACATAAAATAACAATCTCTGAACAAATGCCTCATCCTCTCCGCCCCGCATTGAGTAAATGACAACGTAGCCCCCATCCAGACCACATTAAAATGGGAGAAAATAAAATCAATAGCCCAGCCTACATATACCTCCCCCAAGGGACATAGGGAACCACAAGTAATAATAGCAACAAAAGAAAAGGGAAATAAAAGTAGGCTGAAACGTTAGTAGGCCTAGGTTAGGCTATAGAGCCTATCCCTCTCAGCTAAAGGAAAATAAATATAGATTAGACGGCTATAATGACATTTAGCGGGCGGGTGGGTCTTTGGATATTGGCTATATGTTGTCTTATCTCCTTTAGTAATAGCATTAATTGTATTTAGTCATTGGTCCGTTTCTCATTGACCAGGATTGTCTTTCAAAAAATGTTTTGCCTCTTCGGGAGTTTTGAAGTGTCTCAGGGCTCCTTGGTGAACAATCCTCAGCTGGTTTGGGTATTTGAATCCCCTGAAGATGCATCAGTCAATGGAGTATTTCTGCACCTCGTCAAACTCTCGGTGTTTGCGGCGTATTCCAGCTGACAGGTCCTGGTGTAAAGTGAGTTTGGCGTTTCCCACTGTGATGGTGTTGATTTTCCCCGCTTGCAGGACTCGTTCCTTGTCGGTGAATCTCAGGAAACCTATGGTGATTGGGCACGGTGGTTGTCTGGCTGCCGGGGGGCCTCAGTGCTCGGTGAGCTCTATGGGCCTGTCGGTGGACAGGTGGAGACACTCCGGAAGTTTGTCTTGCAGGTAGCGGATTAGTGGCATGTTTCCCTCTTCTTTTTCCTCCAGATTTAATAGAACACAATTATTCCTTCGCCCCCTGTTTTCCAGGTCCTCAGTTTTCTCTTCCAGATAATCTATTTTCTTTTTAGCATATGCTATTGTTTCCTTGGCATCTGTCAATAAGTTTTCCATGGATAGGATTCGCCCCTCTGCCTCGTCCAGGCGCCCCGCGTTTATGGTTATCTTGTTGTTGATGTCAGGCAAAGCTTTTTCCAGGATTGTCACCTTGCCCCCTATCGCACTGAGCTGAGAGTTAATGACATCTAATTTAATGTTGAGTTTTGTACGTTGGGATCTCAACTCAGAAAGGATGTCTTCGACAGAGTGCGAGGTTGGCATTCGTTGGGCCTCGGGAGGGAACGGGTCCTCTTGCTCCTGGCTAATGGCGCTAGCTTTTTCTGAAGCTAGCTGCTTCTTGGAGGCTTTTTCTGTCGCTAATGCTCGAGTCCGGGTAAAAATGTCGCCTGTAATGTCGCCTTTTGTAGCCGCCTTTTGTAGCCGCCATTACTTTTTTACTAAAGCTAAAGTAGTTTAAACTTGAAGTGGAGGAAAGATTATGAATTGGAAACTACTTGTGCGGAGCTCTTCGTTCATGCGGCCAACTCGTTCAAGGGTCACGTGATCCCCCTGTTTTGTTTTTTAACAGAAAAGTTATTTAGATTTATTTGATTTATGTATTTTTTGGTAGTTTTTTGGTAATTCAGTTTTTTGGGGGAATCCTGTTAACATCCCGCATAGTTGGTAGCGGGATGCGCATTAAATTGTCTGATCGCCTTTCAGTGCAGCAAACTCTCTCCAGAAGTTCAGTGAGGATCTCTGAATGATCCAATGTTGACCTAAATGACTAATGATGATAAATACAATCCACCTGTGTGTAATCAAGTCTCCGTATAAATGCACCTGCACTGTGATAGTCTCAGAGGTCCGTTAAAAGCGCAGAGAGCATCATGAAGAACAAGGAACACACCAGGCAGGTCCGAGATACTGTTGTGAAGAAGTTTAAAGCCGGATTTGGATACAAAAAAGATTTCCCAAGCTTTAAACATCCCAAGGAGCACTGTGCAAGCGATAATATTGAAATGGAAGGAGTATCAGACCACTGCAAATCTACCAAGACCTGGCCGTCCCTCTAAACTTTCAGCTCATACAAGGAGAAGACTGATCAGAGATGCAGCCAAGAGGCCCATGATCACTCTGGATGAACTGCAGAGATCTACAGCTGAGGTGGGAGACTCTGTCCATAGGACAACAATCAGTCGTATATTGCACAAATCTGGCCTTTATGGAAGAGTGGCAAGAAGAAAGCCATTTCTTAAAGATATCCATAAAAAGTGTTGTTTAAAGTTTGCTACAAGCCACCTGGGAGACACACCAAACATGTGGAAGAAGGTGCTCTGGTCAGATGAAACCAAAATTGAACTTTTTGGCAACAATGCAAAACCGTATGTTTGGCGTAAAAGCAACACAGCTGAACACACCATCCCCACTGTCAAACATGGTGGTGGCAGCATCATGGTTTGGGCCTGCTTTTCTTCAGCAGGGACAGGGAAGATGGTTAAAATTGATGGGAAGATGGATAGAGCCAAATACAGGACCATTCTGGAAGAAAACCTGATGGAGTCTGCAAAAGACCTGAGACTGGGACGGAGATTTGTCTTCCAACAAGACAATGATCCAAAACTTAAAGCAAAATCTACAATGGAATGGTTCAAAAATAAACATATCCAGGTGTTAGAATGGCCAAGTCAAAGTCCAGACCTGAATCCAATCGAGAATCTGTGGAAAGGACTGAAAACTGCTGTTCACAAATACTCTCCATCCAACCTCACTGAGCTCGAGCTGTTTTGCAAGGAGGAATGGGAAAAATGTCAGTCTCTCGATGTGCAAAACTGATAGAGACATACCCCAAGTGACTTACAGCTGTAATCGCAGCAAAAGGTGGCGCTACAAAGTATTAACTTAAGGGGGCTGAATAATTTTGCACGCCCAATTTTTCAGTTTTTGATTTATTAAAAAAGTTTGAAATATCCAATAAATGTCGTTCCACTTCATGATTGTGTCCCACTTGTTGTTGATTCTTCACAAAAAAATACAGTTTTATATCGTTATGTTTGAAGCCTGAAATGTGGCAAAAGGTCGCAAAGTTCAAGGGGGCCGAATACTTTCGCAAGGCACTGTAAAAGCGATAGTAGCATGTCACCTTGAGTTCTCTCGGCATTGGCAATGACGTGTGTGGGTGACAGAAAAAGTTGAGTCCTGGGGGTTTAGAATATGGAGGTTAAGGACGGGAGGTTGATAGACATCAAGTACAAAAATGGAAAACTGTATTTCAGTAGCTCGGAACAGAATAAAACATGAGGAAGAAAGCAGAAAAGTTGAAGAAACAAAGGGAAAAAACCATGGGACAAGATAGGAGGTTGCGAGAGTACAATAATTTAAAATTGTGTTACAGCATCTCGGAAGCTGAAACTGACAAGAGGAAGATGGAGGGGAAAATAAAAACCCTAGGGAAAGAGAAGATGTTGGGTGTCAAGTACAGAAATGAAAAACCGTACTTCAGTAGGTCAGAACGTGAAACTGATGGGAGTGCCATAGAGCTTGACGTATTGATGCAGAGTCTTTACCCGACAAAGTCAAATTGTGTCAGTAATCCCGGGAGAGCTTTGGTCCCGAACCCATTATGGTGTTTTAGGTGCCAAGCTTATGGTCATGTTGCAGCAGTGAGTAGGAGAGAGATTCCTAGATGTGAGAAGTGTGCAGGAGGGCATGAGAGAAAGGAATGTGTAATATTGGTGGAAACGTTGTGTATGTTAACTGTAGGGGTACCCATTGTGCTGGAGATCAGAAGTGTTCGTGAGAGAAAGGCAGGTTGAGGTTCCAAGGATCAGAGTAGTACAGAAGGTGTTGTATGCTGTGGCAGTGAAGAGAGTAGTAGAGGAAGATAGGTCAAGGGTGAGGAATCCTAAGAGGCTCCCTGTGAGTAGGCCAAGGCCAAAAGAGAGTGATAGGAATAACATGTGCTTCAGTAAGGTTGGTTACTTAGTATTCAAACCTTGGTTATTATCAACTGTATAGCAGGCATAGGATGTAAATCACTGAAAATAGATGTTGTGGTGGCAGCTGCAAAGAAGTACTTGGGTGTACGAGATGTTATTGCAGAAGAGTTACAAGGTGTGTTGAACGATACTGGATAAGATAGGGCCAAGTAGTGGAATAGTGGTAAGGTTTTAATGGGTGTAGGTATAGTTGGTAGGGCAATTTTTCTTCCCTTTTCCCCTTCCCTTTTTGTTTCACAAAGTGTAATGAATTCACACTCCAGATAAGGGCTAGATAAGGGAAATTGACAGGCCTCCAGTACAGTAGATGGTGGTGTATACACCTTTCAGTTGTGATCTGCCAATACAAATTGAAATAATAAGATATCTACCACAACATGAATATGTGCATGTACTCTCAGTAGAGTGAATGTCTCTACCTGTTGGTAAGTTAACACATAAGGCCTCTGACCTAGCTTCTGTAGTTGACTGTGTTATGATCGTGATTATTCCACATGCATGATAGTTTGATGATAGAGTTTTTTGTCTTGGTCCAAAATTGACGGTCACTGTGTAATAAAAGGTTGCACAGAGCAGTGAAAAGCCTTCAAGATTTGTAGAGTTTGAGAGTTCAAGAGTTTGCCAGTTCAAGAGTTTGTGTTGGTATTATTATTGCGTGAACCATTTCTAGTGATGTAATGTTGCATTGCGTTCAGAGACTGGCCTTTGTTAACATTTTCCAAACCTCACAAATCTCACAAATTGCACTTGGCTGTTTCATAAAAATGCACAAATCTGACTTTATGGCTGTTGTCACTGTTTAAAGATGAGTTGATGTGATTTGTGGCTCTGATGATGTTGTGTACAGGGTTGTTTGATTACCATGCTGGTTGATGATGGGTGAATTGGGAGAGAAAGGGGGGATATAAGCCAATGGACTTAATTAGTCAGGGCAGAGGATAACATAAAATGATGCAGCATCGATCGACAGGGAGAGCATCCATTGATCACACTAAGCTTTCAGAACAGGATATTGGCCATTGGAAACTCTCAAAGGGCAATGCCGTCATATCAGTGTATATTAATAAGGATTAACAAGAAAATGAATGCATCGAACATTACACAAATTTAGACGGGATTGTACACTTTACCATAGACTTTCTCTCTCTGGTTTTTCTTATCACCATTCTCTCCATAATTATGTCTTTCTCTTTCAAAATGTACCTCTTCTCTTTACCAATGTAGCAAAATTGGGGGGTAGCCCTGACCAGGACTAGAAGCTAGGTCCAGCAACTGTCAAGCCAACACCATAACCATTACGCCAAGAGATATGTACTTGTAGACAATGTTGCTCACTGTTGGGTTAAGGTTGCTAGAATATTAATTAACTCTTTATTTTTATTTGTATGTAAGCCTTTATAAAGACTAAAGAACTGACAGTGGACAAACTGTAATTAACATAACCATAGACAACCAACTGGTATAACACTTCCACTCACAGTTAGCCTAAATGAACTAACTGAAAGCCAAGCCCTCACTAAGCCACACCTACAATGATTGTACCTTTTATATTCAAAATATTTTGTAAAAAAAATAAATCCTAAAAGGTTCCAAACAGTACCATTTGAGTTTGTATGTGTACCTTTGTCTATTTTGATATTTTTGTACCCCAGGAAACAATACTGTACCCTAACTGTATAATTTTGTCTGAGAATATATGCTCTGTTAGTTGTCCTACCAGGCCTAACAGATGAAAAGCAGCCAAAGTGAATCTGTCCACCAGCCACACCTCAGATAACCCTATCTATCTTAGTACATTTGGCAAGGGGGGCACCTAATGACACCACAGGTTAGCAAACAAACCATCTTGACAGATGTCCAAATGACAAGTAAACAACCTAACAGGGAAAGCAAACAAATGACCAAACTGGAGAAGGCAGGGAGGCTGCAGAAGCATGCTACTTGCCAACAGCCATACTAAAATAGCATGTGTGAGTTATGGTGTGTCAATGGTGTGTCAATGTCAGAGGCAGTTAAGCACATATATTTGTTTTTTTAAGGTGTGATGTCACTGAGACAAGGGGGGCAGGGGGGCTGCAGTCACTCACTGCCTCAATGACTTACGTGTCTGGAATACTTGCTCATATCTGTGTATTCATCATTCAAAGCATCTCAATGAAATGGCACCGCTGAGAGCGATGATTTAAAAAATAAATGATATATTCCTTTTTCCTTTGAATTACACATTTACATTATCAAGAGACCACTTGACTATCATAATTATAAACTAGTCCCGGGAGCCTTTTACCTGACATGATGCACAGAAACAACATCTTTGTCTTTGTCAGTTGTCTATC